>NC_088295.1:90003610-90109957 GCF_032854445.1 Liolophura sinensis | reverse complement strand
CAGCGCCCCCTTTGTTAGAGTGGTGACATATTTGACGAGCGTTTAGAAGGCCTACACAGCAAATTCCGTGAGTGGTCAGGCCACTCATGGAGGCCAGTAAACGGTCTCCAACCGTGAATCCGAAAATACCGGTATACCAAGCAAAATAAAATTCCATCTCAAACAAAAGATGAGTTTAGCCGGGAATACACTAGACGGATTTTTCTCTTGTACAGGTGTATTTTGTAAATTTCTTAGTCTGTCCGCCCCTGTGATATCTCTGTAAGGCTTAGCTCTGTGGGGCTGTGATTACGTATACTATCACCACCCTGTCTTGTTCCATAAGCTTACCTAGAACACCTTTGTACTTCGCCTCCTGGTTTCAGTATACCTCTGCTGGGCACCAAATAATTTGTCTGTCCATAGTCATAATCGTCTCAGCTATCAATTCCAGGTAGGTGTTCCCATGTGTCATCACTAATAAATCCACACAAGCACGAAACTAGTGACAAACTGAAAAAAATCTAACTCCAACCGCCATGTTTGAATGCATTGCCATTACAGTGAAGCGAATGGTGTACACAATTATCACTGTCACTATTAGGCGAGTTAGACCTTTTGACACGAATACTGGATAATTGTTTAGGATCAGTCTCACCGGTAATGACATAGAGGGAATCCCTAATCAACATTCATGAATAATAAAAACTCTCAAACGTTTAAAGAATAGATTAAGCAAGATGTACAAAATATACTAATTGCTAGTAATGTCCGTAGTTATCTCCCTTGTATGGGCTGTGAGGAGTATGCATTCAAACATGGCCTTTGGAGTTAGAGTTTTATCCAATTTCAACTATAGTTTCATGCTTGTGTGGATTTATTAGTCATGACACATGAGAACACCTACCTGGAATTGATAGCTGAGATGACTATGACTATGGACAGACAAACTATTTGGTGCCCAGCAGAGGTATACTGAAACGACGAGGGGAAGTACAGGGTCTTTCAAGATAAGCTTATGGAACAAGACAGGGTTATGAGAGTACAAGTAATCAGAGCCCTGAAATCACAGCCATACAGAGCTACGCCGGCAACGGCGTATTTTGACGGCGATCTTGTCAGCCCCGAAATTCGTTTGCATTGAACATGTCATATACTTGGGAAGAAATACACTGGCTCTTTCCGCGTAGTGTGTCCGCTCCAGCGAATTTCGGCCATCAAGACGACCGAGCTGACCAATCAAACAACGCGGAATTGTGCTGACCTGTGAAATTTTGTTAGTGTCACATGGCGTACTAGGTCACCTGACATAACCAACTGACGACGATCAACGAAAAAACCCGCCTAATGTGTCTGAAACTATGCTGCGAATATCGTCTGCGTATTTCGCGGGGGATTAAGTTCATCATCTCTACAAGATAAAAAATCCGCTTGGCATGTTCCCGGCGTTGGAGTGTACGGTATTTGTGGGCTGTGCCGGTCATCAGATACACGTGTTTAGAGGTCTTCCAGCAACCTTTGGATGGTCGTAGGTTTCCCCCGGGCTCTGCCCGGTTTCCTCCCACCATAATGCTGGCCGCATAAGTGAAATATTCTTGAGTACGGCGTAATACACCAGTCGAATAAATAAATAAATAAAAAAAAACACATGTGTTTCGCAGTTATATAACCAGGACCCCTTCATATTATCCGATGGATATTTCCTTCTGGTAGGCCAATACTGTTTTTGTTTTGTTATGTTTTGTTTTTTTGTTTAGGCATGCATCTGTCATTTTGCATGCCTCACATCGAGTTATCCGAAGAAAACATTGAATAATTTTAACTGTGCCTTTTTGCTGAAGTGATTTCTGTTCATACGTTTCAAACACAACTTCACAGCAGGAAGAAATCACACTTGTGTGTAAGAGTGTACATTTGAGATAATCGTTGTAGTATTTATCCGCAGATTAATATACCTAACACTGGGGCAATTCATCGAATCATAGGACGCATGTGTCATCTCTTACAGTGACAGAATACCAAAAAATGTAATATAATAAAATGTCCATTAGCATGCAAATTTCCTGTTTTCAAAACATATACATATACATGCATGACTTCATTTGTCTTCAAGATTTTTCTTTTCAATTCAGTGAAATGCAGTTAAATGCCTGAATTCTGTGGTGAACCTTACAGACCATATATTGATAGCGTTGGTTGCTATTGCTGTGGAACAGAGTTCGAAGAACTATAGTTAGTAACTTTTGATGGAATTCCTGTTACATTTACCGTGGTGTAATGTCTGTACACAGGCAAGTTTAAATTACTTCTATATGTATATATATCCCTATGAGTAGGGCCTACGTGAAATTCTTGTCCAAAATAAATAAATAAATAGGCTAAAATCTAGATTCATTTACACTGTCCGAAACATGGTCTGTTTTGTACTGTGCTTAATTTGCCATAATTTTAGTGATAACTGGCGATGATCACGTTCACTTGTATTTGGGATTAAAACAGACGGACGGAAATAAAGAGCAAAAACGGAGATTAAAAAAACAAAAAGCAATGTTGGTATATATCAAGTTTCTAGCTACTATAGCGAAGGCGCGCCTGCTGGGCCAGCGCGTGTCACCAAGGCGACATTAACCACGTGATCATTCCCTACCCTTCATGCGCGCCATGTGCTTCATCTTCACTGGATGCTAATCAGCGGCGGGACGGAAAGCACCATTTGGCCGGCTTTTGGTCTCTCCGGTTCTACATTTAGCCTAACCCAGATCTCCTGCTTGCCTCTGTCAAAACACTCCGCTTCCCTCCTACCTTCGCAAGTGAGATTTACTCATTCAACATTTTCTCACCAAGATGCTTGTTTTTGGAAACAAACTGGAGGTTGTGATTTTCCCGGTGCTCGTCCTCTTCATCTTTCCCCTGCTGAGCTATGGGGAAGAAAGTTTGCGTAAGTTTTATAGATCTCTATCACCGACATAGTAAACTGAGGCAGCCTTTCTTGCCTTTGCACCTACTCTGTAATGCCATCCAGCTTCTGGTAGGATGTGATTTCGCTTGATAGTAAATACTACCATCAGTAAGCGTGCCATCTTAAAATAGCCTCATGCTTGGAACCCAGCTTTTCGAAAACGAAGATGTCTGAACAAAGTTTACTCCACCGTTTTCTATGAATTTTTGAAACAGTTTTGAATACATGTAAATCGTTAGGACGCATTTATATGTAGTATGCTATCAATGAACTGAAAATAAAAACAACATGGTTGTAACTGTAAATTTGCCTGTGGACTGAAAAATATGCCACAGGCCTTGGCGCCTTTGAAGAAGGCATGCGGATCTGCGGTGGCGCTGTAGATTTAATTAAACATGTATATAACTGGCATCAGTTTATGTGCACAGATTTCTGTTTAACTATCGTAGTAATCCTAGTTGAAGTTTTAAAAAATTTGATACTAACTTAATGAATGTAATGAACCAAGTAGAGTGTACTGGCTATCTTCAAACCGGGCAATGGGAATTTCACTTCGGTCTCGTGGTACATGTACATCAAAGGTCGTTGGTTCGAATCTGAACAGGGTTTACCCATCTCACATACATGTACAGCACAGGTACTTGTACATGGCGCCATGAAATATATTATTGGCAGTCACAGGTTTGAATCATGTCACTATTTACTATTTCACATAGAAAATAAGGAACAGCAAGTGGTATAATTCTGTGTTTAGCTCGTAGCTAGGTGTTGCATATATGCTACATGTACCACAGCTGTAGAGCTGTACCATGCATTGAAGTTAGTACAAAACATGATGTTCTCTATCGGTATCTTAATTCTGTTTCTGAGCAACTGTCACTATGGGTGCAAGAATGTTAATTTATGTGCCATCATACACATGATACTGTATGATTCATTTAAAATGAACACTTACACATGTGGATGTCTGAAATGTATACTTCAGTAAAATGCTTATTTTATCTTTGCACTGTTCCATTTATGTAATTCTGGGATGTTTTTAGAACACATATCTGGAACACTAATAAAGGTTTAAATATAGATCAGTACTAGTGTATATATTTTTACTGCTGAGTTACTATTTTGGGAGGATGAGGTATAGTTTATATCCCGACACTGTTCATATGCCTCATCAAACACGTTGCCATGGTTACTGATGGATGGAGTACATTAATTCTACCTCTGAATCTCTGGTCTACTTGTGCATCTTGCACCTCCCCATCTCTGATGTTAGCAGCATGTACACAGAGCTTGTATACATCAACAAGTGTGGCAGACGGGATTTCTGTCTGTACAAGGAGTGAATGACTGTATATCAGTGTATTAGTATAGAGGTTCATAGTCATTCTTGACTACAGGCAGGTGGTAGATCCCTCTAGGTTATATCGACTTTTCATTGTGGTTCAACTACAAAGTGGCATGGTCAGGAGTAGTTGTGGTTGCTCCACAAAACATTTGAACAACTCTCTGTTGTAAAAACGTGACTGATAACAAAGTACATGTGTTCTCCATTAGCCTGATCTCCCAGACCTAGAGCCATTGAGTCAGTCTGATAGGGTAAGACCTGTGTTAGTCATTAAGTGTGAAAACAGGTCAATTAAAGTGCCATAATAAGAGTTGTGGAGGATTATAACAGTGGTGATACACTGTGCACAAGATCAGAAAGCTTTAGGAGCAGTTTCTGCAAATTCAGTGAATACCTATGACTGTGTAGATATAGTGTTGATGGAATGCACATTTACATGTGCATAACAAGACTGTTGTAGAACTTAGTCAAATACATCATATAAGTAATTTGAAATAACTTTTTGCAGATCGCCTATGTCCAATGCAATTTTAAGTGTACCCAAGATAAATCCTCTGCTGTGTTTGACGACCACCTGGGCTGGTTATGTAAAATAAACTGAATGAAGCCATATCAAATTTTTGCCAATCATACTTATTCATTATGGCAACAACAAGAAGTTAGTAGCAGAATTGAGTTTTAATAAACTTTCCTACCTTGCTGGAAACTGCCGAGTGGGCTGGTGGCCGCCAAAATGATTGAGCCAGCGACCTATGTGACGGAGCTTATGACTGAGATACAAAATGCTAATTCAGAATTACTGGAACCAGCAACAAATGACGATTCTGGCAACGGTAGAGTTGGTGTGGTTGTTTATGTTTAACTTTTTAGGAGTGAAGAATTTCAACCCACACTGAGCACCACAGTGTTCCTTCTCCCCTATGTGTTAGAAATGATAGTTAGCAGCCTTCCCTGTCATATTGTCATATTGACGCCTATGCTCCTGTTGTAAATCATCCCCCACCTTTTTTATAAATAATTTGATTGGTGTTTTACGAAGTGCTGAAGACTGTTTCACTTATACGATGGCAAACCAGCAGGTTGTTGGAAAACCTTCCCACGCATGACAGGAGAGGAAGGTACATGAGCTGGACTTGAACTTGAGCGACTGTGTCATTGCGTCATGCTGGCATGCTAACCCCTGTTTTTATATTTAATTCAACCTCCATATAGCGAAATTCAGTTTAATTTGATCTTTGCAAAATGCACCGTTTTGACGACCAACGTAGGTCTCACCAGTGCAGTACAGTTTCAGAAGCAGTTGTCCAACAGCAAGCCAGAAGCCTGACAGCCTCATACCTTCTTACCAGGTTAATTCTAATAATGTCTATTTATTCCCTTGACAAGATACGAGGTCAGCCTAGTATTGTGTATGACTTTGACAGGACGCGGGACGCCTGCAGGTGAACACTGTGGGGACTGTAGCATCAAACACTATCGAATGAAGAACAAAGTCATCCTCAGAAAAAAATACAGTATACTTAAAATAGTAAGAAGCGGAAATATTTATTGGTTTAGGAAAACAGATACTGGTTTATAACTAGATGTACACCTACCAAAACTTTTACTAGCCAAAGACTGCCACTAGTTTTTTAAGTTTGCTAACGTATCTGCTGTTTTTAATCGCAACGGGGTAGGGGACTTATTTTAATTTCTAGCCCTAATGTAACATTCATGAACATGCCCCTGGATGTCCCGACTCCTATAGACATGAATTTGATCTAGCTAAATTCTACTGTCCAAATAAGGGAATACCTGCATCAAGGAAGCAAAGTTTCTGCAGTAGACGCTTTCAAGATGTGCACAAATGTTAAGATGTATTGATTATTTGCACCGTACCCCTACATGTATTTTTTTTTTGCTGGCAATACATGTACCCTCTTTATGAAAGAAAGCCCTGTGGACAGGGCACCAGGATCCTGTGGATGGCTGTTCAGCTAAAATACAGGTGTGCTTACTTGAGGGATATATTGTGTAAATAGCATAGTAAAGCATAAGGTCTCAGGTGCAGCAGACTCAGTGGCCAGTATACAGGGAGGGGGTTCATGGAGGGGGTTATTGTTGGTATACAAAGTGTAACTGTAGGTCAGGATCAGACCCATAATGGCAGAGGAAATGAGTGAGGAAGTAGCTAGAGCACTGAGACTGAAACTCTCTCCATGCAGTCAATGTGTGCTAGATATTCTAATTCTCTGTATCGGCTCTGATTGGCCATCTACTTCGTACTCAAGAATATTTCCTCCGTACGATGGCAGCCAGCAGTATGGTGGGCTCAGGAAACTGAGCAGAGCCCAGGGGAATCCAGGGTTGACTCAAAAGCTCAATAAACACTAATTAAATGTGTGATGTTTGAACTTTTCTGGATTTGCATTTTGCATTGGTTGTTTGCCATACAGAAGGCACTTGCTGTGTGATGATGCAGGTGTTGGAATTTTAGGTGTGCTAGTACAGACTGTTTATGCTGTCACACTCCTGAAGCAAACAAATAAGGCATGCTAGTAACACACACCTCACATAATCAGTAGTCTGGGAATTGTGAAATTGTAGGTGTGCAAATCACACTCTTAGTTGCCTGGAAGGGTATGACAGTCACATTCCTGCTCGAAAACGATGAAGGCCTGGTGATGGCTGAGGTTATCGCTAGAGCATAACATGGATTTCATTTGTGTTTAATTCTTTTTAACTTTGATCTGATTCCAGACTACCTGAAATCCAGTTTCAATGCCTACTGTGTCATAATGTTTATTTTTTTTTCATTTATTTTCTGTTTTTAAAATACACTCCTCACTAACAGAAGTAACTATAAGTGCAGCCTATAATATATGAATGTACATGTACTTAACTCGATTCATGTGCCGGTAAACAAAGTGACAGTACTAAGTATTGTGACGGGATAGGTCATATGTGTTGTGGCCATCATGGTGGTTGTTGGATTGGTTATTCATCTGGCAGTCAAATCGTGAAACAACTGTAGAACACTTCAGATTTGGTAACATTAACAACTGTGTTATGTTTTATTCTTGGTCCAGTTAAGGTGCCTGACCACAACACGTCAGGTATTCAACCCTGACTCTAAATCCCACCTTCTGTAATTCTCCTCTGAAAGTTTGAGGTAACTCTGTTTATACAGAGTGTACCTAGTGGTAATCATAATGCTGTTGTCATAGGTGATTACGATACAAAACAATAATTAATGAAGATACTTGTATGTACAATTGAGTACGAGAGTTAATCCTCCTCATAGAGCCATTGTACATAGAATCCCTTTTATCCTGTAATTTGTACTTGATTGGACAGTTGTTTCACCATGTACATTGATCTCTATTCAGTTGATATGAACTATTTGGAACAGCAACTTTACAATAGTGGTCACAATAGCTTTACTACATAGAAATAAAGCAAAGACATTGAAATGACATGAAGTATGACTTAATTCTCTCCTGTTATGCGAAGAAAACCACATGGAACACAGTTCTAAGCCTGGCACGAAATCTTAAGGTGTCTATCAAAGTCATATTTGTCATGGTATTTGTGATAACACTTTGCTTGTTTTTGTATTCATCCTGGGATGCAGTTAACAATGTGCACTGACTCAATCACACCCTATTGTGCTAATATCCAGCCATAGCTGGAGAGAGATGACCTACACTTTATTTGGATTAATCCCAGCTTGTCGAGCAGGTGTCAGAGGTGGTTGTGTATAGAGCATTGTGTGTCGCTCATATTGTTTCTTCAACATATATACACATGTAAAAGTTACTATTGTAACAACTAACATCACCGTGAATTACCAGACAATGGCGCCCTAGTCATTCTATACTGTTGCATGTCACTGTGTCTGTATTGGGATTTGTGCAGTTCACTAAAAAAAAAAAAAGACGGTCAGAATCTGGTGTAATCCAAACAGCGGATCAAATTATTTTTGCATTGGATGTCAGTTTGGAGGTAAATTTTGTTAAACAAATTTTTTATATGCCCTTTTTGTGGACCCCACAGTTAGAAATGCATGCATCATTCTGAATTCTCAATGTGTTTACGTGGGCAGGGCTTATCTGGATTGTGTAGGTGTACATCTACATGGTGTTAAAATGTTCCATTCCTGTTGGTAACGTCTCGTTGTCAGTTGTTATTATCGCTTTATGGGATGGAACTTCTGCTTTATTGTATTTTCCACACAGCTGATAAGCCTTTTTTTAACATATAACTGGTTTACATATACAGTGAAAGTGCATCAGTTTACCTAGAGCCCAGGTTACATTGTTCCAGGTGAATGATCCTGATGTACACTTTCACCACAAATAAGGGATGTCACTAAGGTGGCCATATTCTGGACAATACACAACTAAATACAGTGTTTGCCACTCATAATGACAACATGGAGTGTATGTACATGGGTGTGGTCAGAACTCCATATTAACACTGGTTCAACGCCAGTGGAATTTTGGTCAGGTCATTATGAAGCTGTGTATGTTAAACAAGTGCTGGTCCTACTGGACTTTGATTCTTTCAACATTAACTCAATTACTAGTGATCGTACCTTCATCGTCATGTATAAGTTATCAGTAAATAATCATCCAAAATATCTCTTCTACAGGAGGCTATACATTTAGCTTATGATAAATCAAAGAATAGGTAGATACCATTTTCCAGTCTTTTATTTTTTGATAAATTTGACCATAGTTTTACACTGTGCTCAAGAATATTTTGTGTATATGACAGTGGCCAGCGTTTTGGTGAGGGGAACCTTCACAGCCCGGGGAAACCCACAGGCATCCGAAAGTTACTGGAAGACCTTTGACACATACATGTTCCTCCAGTCATTTAATAGGTCCAACTAATATCGAGGGGCACCAGTAGATCTCCGTGGACTCTGGTCCTAATGACAGTAATATTTTGACCATTGGTTTTGAATGAGCTACATGTAGGTGATAATGAGGCATAGGGTAGATGGAGAAGTGTTGTGATTTACTTAACACTGAGTGGTAACTTCCTGCCAAAACCTGAAAGTAAAACATGTCCTGATGTACAAACTGGGATGATCCAGTCAAGAGAGAATTCTGTGTTGATGGCATCAATTTTGTGTTTTGTGTTTTCAGAGCCTTCATTTTTGACTAATGGATCTACAGTGAACGTGGCCCAGAAAGAGAAAGTGGTCTTCCCCTGTATGGTGGCTAACAAAGGTGAGAAAGAGTTACAGGACATCATCTGAGGTTGTAAATGGAGAAGTGAAACAAAATCACATAGCAATTTTGAGACAAGTTGTTTTCTTTGCTTTCTGAAGTTTCAGTTAAAGCTTTTGAACTAGCTAGACAAGAGTTTGTCACTGTGCAGCTCACATGAATTCATTTGGCAAGGGAATCTGTATATAATATGCAGTTTACTGTTGGACTTTTTACTTGATTTTGTTGATACATGTACCAACAGCTTTATTATGATTAAACGACTCCTTGGAGGAGGCAGTATAAAGTGTGTATTATAGCCTGTCATAATACAATCACAGTCAAAATCATAAGACATTCAGTCTGGGTGTAAAAACATCCAGAACCATGCAGAGTGAAGTAATGCTCATGGTTGTTCCATAAACCTTTTACTTAAATTAACACATTTATGTTGGCATGTGTAGCAGAAAATAAGGTATATGAGACGTTCATTCTGGGTGTAAAAACATCCAGAACCATGTAGAGTGAAGTAATGCTCATGGTTGTTCCATAAACCTTTTACTTAAATTAACACATTTATATTAGCATGTGTAGCAGAAAATAAGGTATATGAGGCGTTCATTCTGGGTGTAAAAACATCCAGAACCATGCAGAGTGAAGTAATGCTCATGGTTGTTCCATAAACCTTTTACTTAAATTAACACATTTATATTAGCATGTGTAGCAGAAAATAAGGTATATGAGGCGTTCATTCTGGGTGTAAAAACATCCAGAACCATGCAGAGTGAAGTAATGCTCATGGTTGTTCCATAAACCTTTTACTTAAATTAACACATTTATATTGGCATGTGTAGCAGAAAATAAGGTATATGAGGCGTTCATTCTGGGTGTAAAAACATCCAGAACCATGCAGAGTGAAGTAATGCTCATGGTTGTTCTATAAACCTTTTACTTAAATTAACACATTTATATTGGCATGTGTAGCAGAAAATAAGGTATAAAAGGGAGGTGTAAATTAGAGATTGTACATGTATTAGTGCCTGCATTGTGAGATCTTTTCTGTTGGTATCAGTTAGGGTGACATTAAAACCAATAAACACAGGACGAGTTGTACCAGTCTATACATATGAAGGTCTGCCCATGAGAGCTGTTGTGTGTATATATCTGATGATGGCAGCAGTTGCTCTGGAAAGCTCTTACCATTAACACATGTATAGATTCAGGAATTCCTAGAAGTCTCCATCATTCTGGTCTAGATTGAGTTTATTTATATTTTAAATACTGACTATAGCCTTGTATTCAGTTCAGTGCCGCTTCACCAACAGGTAGTTTTGTGGACATGAAAGTATGTATGATATACCAGTGTATATATGAGAGAGAGAAAGTTCGCTTTCATTTGGGGTTCACTTCTGATCATGGTTTTATTGTTCGTACATACATATACACTTTTACAAGTATGTTAATTCATCCTGTGTTTATTGGCTTAAGTGAAACCTGTGCATAGCCAAATAAGTGATACTATGTGTTAATTATTCTGTTTGGTACATGTTGATGTTCATTATCATTTACCAGTGTTAGATTTCCATTTGTTGCACAGATATGACCAATGACATGTGTCATTTGTTTCTTACAGGCTCATTAGCGGTCATGTGGGAAAGAAAGAATGGCCCAAAGTTATTTGTGAACCGCCAAAGCATCGTTGAAGACAAGCGCTACTCATTGCTCCCAGGACCAGGCTTTAACCTGAGCATCAGTGATGTAACTCTGGAAGATGAAGACGAATATGTCTGTCTCATCAATACGTCTCCAGTTCTCATGGAGCAGGTCACAAAGCTCAATGTCTACAGTACGTATCCTGTTCACTCTTGCTTCTAAATATATCACTTAATAACTGTAATTACAGTGTACATTCCATAACATGCTGGTTGTGCCAAAAACAATCCACTATTGCCCATGAAACTATTTGTCACTGTACAGCTCTAAATCAGATTAATTGTTGTATACTGTCTTAAATGTAATATCTCTTTATCAGGTGATAGCATCAACACTTTTTATGAGATAAAGAACCAAAAGGTGTGGTATTGCTGTGAACTGTGTCTGGTTTTGCCATGCTGCTCCTGCTCAATAATTACGGACGCCTTTTCAAAACTGTATACCATAATGCCTAGCGATGGCTGCTGTTTTAAATAGTAAACTCTCTTTGTGGAGTAGGGGATTGACCAGTAGTTGATCGGTGGCAGAAGTCCACTACTCTGTCACGCCTCAGTGAACCTCGCCAGTGTGACCAGATGGGGAGAGACACGAACACTGCCCAGTTTTTAAAGATTCACTTTTTTTCCATTGAATGGCTGTAAGATGGACTTGATGTCTTACGATGAATGTAAAGAAAGAAAAAAAAAGAAAAAAAACCCACTGGGTAAAGGTAGATGGAGTAAGCACATGTCCCTGCATACAGTACGATTACGGGCACTTTGAAAGATGAGACCATGCCTTCGTCTGTATTTCGGCCCACATTGTCTTAAGCCTACATTTGACACAATCAACTTTCAGACTCTTTGATGAGTTTGTGAAGTGGCTAGCCAATAACCCTCTTTTAAATCTGTCTTCCGTTACAGTCCTTTCGCTTTTGCAGCCATTTTTACCACAACAACATGTGGTGTGGCTTAGCTGCACGATTCTTACATCTCTGCATGGAAACAGACATTCTTTAAGCTACTCGTCAACAAACAAGACATTCCAGGTCAATATTCACAAGGCCAATTCTCTAAACGACGAAAAGCTGGGGGAGACTGCCAAAAAGTACATCTATGCAGTCTCATAAAACACCACTACAGGATTTTATATGGGGTGTTTTTTCGATCGGCGGGGTACATACAAGCTGTGAATCTCCATAATATTTTAATCATGATTTTTGTCATGAGTTTGTTATCTAGTAATAATTTCTAAAGCCAGTACCTGCAGTGATTGTTCTGCATGCTTGGATTTTTGTAATCCATACGCACTGTGCATATTTTGTCTCACTAACGTTCAACTGAAGAGTTTGTTAAGATACTTCAGTTTAATTGAAGTCGGAATGAACTGAGTGAGGTTTTCAAGGCACGGATGTTGAGGTACGTGGTAGTGCGTTTACTGATGCCATGTCATACTGTGCATCATTTGTAACTTTTGATCATACCTTTAGAGTGATTAGTAGATAAACACATGTAAGAATTGGCAATTCTTCTCTTTACTTTAGACATTTGTTAGGACACAGAACATAAATGTATGGTCTGGCGTCGGAAATGACTATCCAGAGCCCCCCATGTCCCAGACCAGCAGGTGCCAGATGAAATCTGCATGGTTTGTATTCTGGTTAAGGAACTGGGAAGCCAGGCCTTTCATCTTTTCAGAGGGATCTAACCGTTTTAACTTTGTTTTCTGGGTGAACTAATCAAATTAGTGATGGCTTTCACAGCAGCACGTATGTACTTAGAGATGGATATTCTCTCAAGTTTGTAGAAGAACACCACTGGTAATGTTACAAACTATAATTTTTAAATTAATCTGAAAGAGATGTAACCCACCCCCCTCCACCTTCCTCATTGAGATTCAGGTGTCAGATTTATGTCATGTTCCCACAAAAGTAGACACATGGTCAGTAAATGGGAAGTCTATCAAAAAGTCTGACACACGGGCTACATTGTCCTCAATTATAAGACAGCATTGTTAATTCAGTGATCAAACACCTATCATCCATGATCCATCTTATATGGGCCCATACACAAGTGAGGAGGAAGACAGACAGTCCTCAGGTTCAAGACAATCTTGCTGATATAATGCCTAATGGGGTAGGGTGTTAAATGTTCCCCTGTAAATAATGTGACATAACTATCGACTTCAAATATTGGATAGCATAAGTTTGTAAAACCCCACAGGGAGAATGGCATGGTCAGTGTGCTTTGGGTAGGGAATTGGCAAAGAGATATTTTAACTATGTTGATGTTCTGGTATCAATATTTTTGTCTGTTATGTTTTTTTAAACAAGGGTGTATACTGAAAAATAACATCTTGAGTTGCCTTTTACATGTACAAGCTGTCAGGAACGACTGGCTTTATAGACCAGGGTAGGCCTATACTCCAGCTGGGCCAGCTGGCATGCTGATATCACATTCTGTGATGCTTCGCAGAAAATTTCTGTGCTCTACCCACTTACTTAAGTGTGTCTAAATTAGGGAGTGTCTGTAATTATTGAGAAGATATGGTAGTTTCTACTTAGCTTCTGATGTTTGGTATATACATCTATCTTCCCTTTCTGTTTAACAGTTCCACCAACTATAGTGCGAAACTCCCCCGAGCGAATAGAGGCAGATCTGAACCAGAACATCACGCTGAATTGTTCAGCCAGTGGCCGACCTAAACCCACCATCACTTGGACCAAGGAGGTACTTGATCCAAAGATAGGATTTATTGTATTTATTCAATTGATTGGTGACCATCAGATAGTTGCTGCTGGACCTTCCCAGCAGGTCCATCAGAAATAAGAGGAGTAGACCGTTATAGAGCATGTTTGATTTATTATGTACATTATGATATAATGCTGTGAGCACCACATGTCTGAAATGTATATTAGTTGGGCCAAGTTGGGGAAATACCTTTTGAAAGGCTACCTGAAGTTGTCCCCCTTGCTGTAGGCGTTCTGTTATGTTCTTTTGGTAATCTAAAAGCCTGAAGTACCTCCTTAAAGATGTTGTACTGAAGAGTATGGGCAGGGGAATAATTTTGTGAGATGCCATCACCGAATTCGCCTTGGAATCCCACTGACCAGAAATGTATCATTGTGGTTCACGGTCTGATTCAGTTGAGAAGTGTAAACTTGAGTGGTGGCTTCTTTTTCGACTTGTACGCACAGCAGTAGCTTACACATGCCACAGAATATTAAAGCTGACCCTTCTGTATTATTATATATATTTTATATATATTATGATTCAAGAGGCCTGTAGGATTTCATGTCCATGTATGACACATTGCTCATTGTCCTCACATTCTAATAAGGAGTCAGAAAGTGAACTGGATAATGAGTTTTTCAAATTTGATTACAATTTCAAAACTATACGTTGGGTATTTGGGCAAAGCTGGATTTGATTCACACTTACCAGGTTTTGTCCTCACTGTCTGCAGCACGGGTAAAACCTCTTCTGAGAATTAATTGAGGTTTGATTTCACTTGTATTTTGACATGTAGTGCAGGAAATGATCATAACATTGTAGTCCTTCACATGCGTGAACACTGCTTTTCAATTCACTGGTGAAGTATTTGAACTAAAAGCTGTAGTTTGGCCACAAATTGTGTGCGAGAACATCTCATGTTTCAAGACATAGTGATATGATTCTTTGTGATAACGTGTGATAATGTCATCGTAAACAATTTTCCCTGTGAAAGGTGTTATCTCAGACAAACAGTGTACTCCATGCCTGTCCAGCTCTTTATTAAAGAGACTTAAGATGTAAACTTCAGAAGCTGGAAGAAGTGGTGAGCTGCCTAACTGCTGAAATATAGATCATTTAATTCATCTAATTTTATAATAGTTGATTGTTTTGCAAGCCGTGTGTGGCTGATCTGACTCTCAGAATATTTGTTTATTTATTTCATTGGTGCTCAAAGCATGTGCAGAGTGATTGAGGTGATAGATTTATAGGTGGGGGGGGATCTGAGTAGGTCATCTACTTTAGCCAGGTTACAAACCTCCTGAATTTACAATACAGCTGACACCAAAGCAGCGAGAGACTTTCACAGTAGGCTGCTAGAAAAGCCTGGGTGGTGCTATGAGCTTGAAATGATCCCTGTACAGTCAGGGTGGTGTAACACTTATTGGGAAGGGTGTTGTCAAATTTGTCATATAGGTAATGCCTTTTTCTAAGCGTGAAAACCCTACATGCATATGAAGACTCAGGTCTTGTACCTACATCTAGCTTCTTTTCTTGTATGTACATATTGTGTTTGGACACTTGTCTTGTTGTAGGGTGGTCAACTTCCAACTGGAGATGCATCGTTCAGGGGGGAGACGCTAAAGCTAATCAACCTCCAGAGGAAGCATAATGGCGTGTACAAATGTACAGCATCAAACTCTCTGTCAGAGCCTGTCAGTGCCACAATCAACCTCAACATTGAATGTGAGTTTGACCAGAGCTGAATATAGACTCATGTACCTAAGGATGCACAGTTGAGAATCCAATTAAGTCGCCTTTCTCATGATTATCAAGATACATTTGGAATTACATTTAAGTTACATTTGTAAAGGAAAAGCACAAAAAATCTCAGCATTATGGAAGGAGGAAAAAAAGCGTGGGGGATGCCCATGACCATCCGCAGGTTGCTGGTAGACCTTCCCATGTACAGCCAGAAAGGAAGCCAGCATGAGCTGGCCTCACAGCGACCACATTGGTGAGAGACCCCTGAGTCATTGTGCAGAGCTGGCATGTTAACCACCTCGGACACTGATGCCTCCAGGTGGTAATAAGATTAAAAACTGGGAAAAGAGGTTGTTTACCTATGCCCCCTGCTTCCATAAATCTTGCGGATGTGATGTGCTAGGCTTAAAATTCAGCTAACATGGAAATACGTGTGTTCATGGAAATGCTCAGTTCAAGAAAGGAGAGTAGTATGTACTTGTGGAAGATGTAATCTGTAGATTCATAGTAAACATTGTAAGCAGGAAATTACAATGGTTTTTTAGTGTCACAAGAAACACTGTATTCATAATAGCTGGCTTGGGAATTCAGCATGATAACATGTTGTTGTTGCAAAAACATATGTCATACGACCATCACAGCTGGTATCTACCAGACACTTGACTGAGATACACAATGGAACAACTTCTTGTTTGTTTTCTTTCTATAAATTTATTTTGATTTAAGTTTGACAAGTTGTCAAACAGCAAAATTCAGTGATGTACAATGTGGTGTAGGATCAATGAGATATACCATGTATATCAGCAAGGTATTACAGACCTGTGAATTTGACTTTCTTGCAGACAAGGCCATGGTATTCAACAATAAACACACTGTGGTGCACACAGGCCGGCAGCACTCAGCCAAACTACCATGCATGTATGATGGTAACCCTCGGGCTGAGGCTCGCTGGTATAAGGGGGCAAAGGAGGCTGTGGGTCCAGAGATAAGAAACAGAGGGGTTAGAAAGCCACCGGCACAAAATGGGGAGGTGTCCGAACTTGTCATTCATAACCCTACGGATGAGGACCTTGGCAACTACACATGTGTCGTCAACAACTCTCTAGGAACTGTCAATGCATCATTCTTTGTTACAGGTAAGCTACAACTGTCTTGATATTTCCAGGGAAAAAGCATACACTTAGAGATTACTGGAGTTTTACCTTTTTTTTAACATTGCTGCAGTAACATGGATGATACATTTGTACTTCACCGATATACACCACAGTTACCTTGGTGGTAATGACAGTCAGTATGAAGATTTTGTCTTGTTACTTATTGTTCTGAATAGATTGAAGTGAAATAGTATTACAGAAATCAATTCGGTCATCCTTTTCCTTTAGGAATGAAGTTTTCTTTATTTATTTATTTGATTGATGTTTTACGCTGTACTCAGGAATATTTCACTTATAAGACGGCGGCCAGCATTATGGTGGGAGGAAACCGGGCAGTGCCCGGGGAAAACCCACAACCATCTGCAGGTTGCTGGAAGACCTTCCCACTTACGGCCAGAGGAAGCCAGCATGAGCTGGGCTTGAACTGACAGCAACCGCATTGGTGAGAGGCTTATGGGTCATTACGCCGCGCTAGCGCGCTAACCAACTGAGCCCCAGAGGCCTCGGAAGTAAAAGCGATGTTAAAATTACCGTGCAGATCTATATTAAAGAGTGAAAGAAAGCTTAATAGACGTACCTCCTGACACTCAGAAACAGAATACTGATGAAAAGCATTGTTCACAGGCATAGATTTAAGAAATAATGTCCCTGCTGTGGGTGTCTAACCGCAGGTTTAGTCATTAAGGTGGACAAGCTGATTATTTTAGGTTGGAGAGGCCCTCAACCTGCAATTTATTGACCTGGTTGACTTTATAAACTGTAAAACTGCCATTAGACCGACATAGAAGATTCTATTCTGTAACATGTATAATCACACAAAACATTTATTGCAGTTGTACACATGTAATAGGCGTTAAATAAGACAAAAAACTTGTCATATTATCACCTTCATACCCATATCAAGTAGCATTGGGGGATCCCAGCATAGTTGTTCTAATTAAGATATACTTCACATCCACAAGGAAAAACCCTACCACAACACTATGCTTTAACCTGGGGGCCTAGCATGACACTATGCTTCAACCTGGGGGCCTAGCAGAACACTATGCTTTAACCTGGGAGCCTAGCACAACTCTATGCTTTAACCTGGGGACCTAGCACGACACTATGCTTTAACCTGGGGGCTAGCAGGACAGTATGCTTCAACCTGGGAGCCTAGCACAACACTATGCTTTAACCTGGGGGCCTAGCACGACACTTTGCTTTAACCTGGGGGCCTAGCACAACACTATGCTTTAACCTGGGGGCCTAGCGCGACACTATGCTTTAAACTGGGGGCCTAGCAAGACATTATGCTTTAACCTGGGGGCCTAGCACAACACTAGGCTTTAACCTGGGGGCCTAGCACGACACTATGCTTTAACCTGGGGGCCTAGCAGGACATTATGCTTTAACCTGGGAGCCTAGCACAACACTATGCTTTAACATGGGGGCCTAGTACGACACTATGCTTTAACCTGGGGGCCTAGCAGGACATTATGCTTCAACCCGGGGACCTAGCAGGACAGTACGCTTTAACCTGGGAGCCTAGCAGTACACAATGCTTTAACCTGGGGGAAGGGTTAGTCAGGAAGGGTTAGTCAATGTCAATTATTGTTTTGTACCTCACTGTCATATGCCCTGTCGTGATTCTGTGGAAAACCATGATGGACAGAGACACCTGCCTCAGTAAGTTGTGCCCTGCATTTGAACATTTGCCAAAGGGAATAGAATTTGATGTTTTCCTGGAGTATAGATAGCGATATCAAAACAAGGCCCAATATAGCCATGGAAGAAACATCGAGCTTAAGTTTTGATCTTCAGGTTTTCTGCTGACAAGGTAGGCCCATGACCAAGCAACACGTTGGTTTTGTTAAGAATACATGTAGGAACACACAGAACATAAGGTTAATGAACTGGTGCAAGCGTTTCATAATGTTCATTGTCATTCTTCCGCCAGGTTAACGCACAGCGAGTTGGGCTAGACTGTTAAGGCTGGAAATGTGCTAGGTCACTGCATGATTTCACTCAACACAACTATCAAATTCACCCCCCCAGTGTGGCTATTGGAAATCAGTCAGAAAATTTGTTTTAATGGTGAAACGTTTGTAGGTACAGATCCACTTGTTTACTTCAACAATGACACATTTCTCACCATGGAAGTGAGCACAGCTGCCAGGTGGTATTTACATATCATCTTCCACATAGTCGTACATATGTTGATTGTTCATTCTCTCAGGGATGTTATGACGTCACAATTGTCTTTGTCAAGACGTTACAAATCATCAGCCACACACTGGTTACATATGTTCAGTCTATGAAGAGTAACATCAAGAAAAGTTGTTGAGGGACATCTGGCATGTGCCATCTGCACATTGATTTTGTCAGCAGAAACAACATCCTGTTTTATAAATCGATTCTTCCGTTTCAATTTTGACGGAGGTTGAGCGTTTTGCACATGCAAAAAAGAGTCCGGAGATTTATAGTCTTTGGATGTCTGTCTATATATGTATATATATATAATACCAAAATGGTCAAAGGTTAAAGATGTGTGATAGTTCAGAGTGACCTAACCTTCAGAGTGATGTAAATGCAATATTGTGATGCTGGCAGCACTGTTGTATTTGCAGGCTTACCACAACGCCCAATGATCATCAGTGACTCCCATGGGCAGTACTCCAGGGTGTACTACATGCGCTGGAATGTTGTATCATATGATGAACCACTCGTCTATCAAATGGCAATAAGATTGGTAAGATATATGGGACTTCAGGGATTAACTTAACATCGACACTGACTTTATTAAAGTTAACATTCTACTTTTAAAAACTTTCATTTAAATGTGGACGAATTCTTCTTCGATGGTCTTACTATAGCATATAGTAAGTTATGAATAATTATACAAGAAGGAAACTATCAGCAGGATTAGTGAAATATACACTCCTGTGCCTGTTGACTTGATGGCAAAAATTGATGGTTAATTTAAAAACAAAGGCTTCATTTACTTAATCCACTGAATGTGGTATTCTTAAAATCAAACCAGTCATTGTATTTTTACCCATTTTCACAGATTTTCATATTTTTTTTAAGTCTCCTGATACATTTTGTTTTTCCAATGTACATTTGGGATAAGCCGTGAATGCCACCTGACATTAGGGGCAGAGCAGGGTATGTATTAAAGTAAGCTCAGTTATAAGCCCATAAAAGAGACTAAATATATACACAAGATATACTAACTAACCAAGTGAAGTTTTGACCAAGTAGATCAACATGTCTGGAGGCCTGGGAATGTAGAAGGATGGTCTGATTGAGTGAGGCAAGTTTCTGCAAAATTAATATGTGCATCATCGCAATACAATGTTACATTGGTTCCAGTAACAAATAGCGAATCCTCAGTAATGCATGACTGCATTACAGAGCCCATCTCGTAGTTTTGATATGGCGAAAGTCCAGGGGCAAGTGGTACCTGGTCTGCATCATGCTTGCTCAGGCATTGGTAAAGGTTGAACTTTGCTTAATTGGAAGCATTTGTTGGATCAGCAAATATATATATTGATGGGAATGTAAAAAGAAATAAAGTAGTTGCAATTAGAAGAATAAGATAATTTTATTAATGTCATGCTGCAATAGTAAGATTATAATGTTCCTGCCAATATACCTCTACTTCAGATACAATGTTTTATGTGATGTGACAAATAAGCTAAGTACCATGCAACTGGTAACATGTAACCATGTAACAGTGGACGGAAAAATCATTTTACTTGTGTAAAACATACACATACTTATTTCCAGTGAATATTAGCTGGAAATCAAAATTCCTACATTGTATATTTTATCTGCTAAACATGCTGTGATGTAATGATCAAAAAGGGTTCCAAATATACATAATGGTTCCTTGATCCTTCCTTTTTGCACAGTTGGTTCCGAATTCAATTTCCTGAGCTTCTACAATCAGTCGTCTTATTGGAAAGCGTATTATGTGTTTTGTTTTTTTTGGAAACGTGCAATCCATTCAAATACACAAATGCCTGGAAGTATAAATTTAGAATACCATGGGAAACCGAATGATATTTTTGTCAAGTGGACAGAAGAAAAGAATAGTAAATGAATATTAAATCTTTAAATAGGCAGACGAAATATTGGCAGGGTGGTTGGAAATGCCTGGACAAAGACCAAATTCCACGGCTGAAAACTCAGAATCTAAACTCTCGCCACAGATGTCAGAGTTGTAAATTGTAATTTCAGAGTTATCCACTGTGGGTTCAAACTAATACGCCAGTATTTTCTTCTGTGAAACCAGAATTTATCTGGAAAAGGACATTGTTGTCATACGAACTCCCAGGCTGTATAGCCCAGCCACTCTTGGGACATCACTTGCACCCATTGAAGAAACCTTGGAAAGAGAAAACGCTGGATGACAAGATTCCTTAATCACATCTTGTAAGGCAGCCCACAAAATTTGAAAAATTTGCTCCATTGGTAAGAAGGGTATGTGGAAATAACCTTAAGGAACTTCTAGTTCTGTTCAGCAAACATGAATTTCAGAATACATTTAAATCAGTAATGGATAAATTTTATCTTATTCTGGACACTCCCAAAACAGTTAGCATCAGTCATATTCTGTTGAGTGATTGACAGCGTTGCGTTGCTGATATATGTGTAGGGTAAATGTTGTAATAAATCAGATTCAACTACGTGAAGACTGCCGGACTTCTGTGCTGCTCATTGTTCGCTTTGTGGACATACGAAACGCCGTTAGCTTAGTTTTGAATCAAGGTCAACAGTGTTCCCCTCAAATCCTGACTTTTCACAACTCCTCTCATGTGATTAATGTCTCCTTCTCAAGTTGATTTAAAAGTCTCTGAACCACCATTTTCGAATGATATTCGCGTTCACTGTTGGGCGTGGTACATCACGTGGCTATGCTGTTATAACTATGTATATACCTTCAGTGCAACAGGCGGGAAATATGACTGGGGTTGAGTTGCATTATTACCTCCCTTGTAACTGGGTTACGTCATAAAGAGAGAAATCAAGCTCTGTGTGTTTCAGTTGGATCCTCGGAGGGGGGAAAAGGATATCGACTGTACTGCCATTTTGCATAACCTTTGCACAAACAGAATGATCATTCGCTCCAATTATTGAAGGCTGTAAGGAGAAGCGGGTAACATGATTGCAGAATGCTAAAACTCTTTTGCAGACTCATATCATTGTTGTTGCTGTTGTCAGTTCCTTAATTGGCACAAAGTGTAATGGAAACAGCCATGGCTATAGTTCATAGACAGCAGTTTGTTTGGTCAACTCTTCCAAGTATGGGGTTAAATGTCAGTGAAATCAATGAAAATAGATACACAGAGCATGTTACAGGTATATATTGCTCTTTTTTTTGTCACTATAATGCGCTCCCACATGGTTTGGAAATCAGAAAGTGGGATTTTTCTTCAGGTCTCCAAGGCCTTGAATTGGTTTGAAAGTTTTTCTGCGTTAGGATGCATTATATGTCCCTGTTCATGTGTAAAGTGGTCACCACATTTACCAGGGAGATAAATCTAGGCAGCATTAGACTTGTAAACTACTTACCTCCCTTTTACTCTTTAACTCATTTGCTACCACAACGTCATAGAGCCCTCACTACTGCAACCCTGATCACCACTTGGTCCCCAGCAGACCACAGCAGAAATACAATTTTGCACTAAAAAATTCAAAGTTTTTGTTTTATGATTTTGGGATAATACCAGCTTAAGATATTCGGTAGCAGTTGGTATTTTTGCTTTGTGAACCGTGTAAACATAAAATTAATTACTTTATTAGAACAATGCATCTTTCGATTTGAGTAAAATTGCGTTTCCATAGTTCGCGTTGTTGATGTTACCAATACAGTTTCCGATAGTTCAGGTTTGCATCTGTCATTAATTCTGGAGCGTAATTATCCTAAAGTTAGTTCCTCTTTGTTGGAAGACTCTCCTTTGTCACTGCTAACATCTGAAACCGAATATCCGAATCGAAATCCTCTCAGATGTCTTTATTCATAAAGCACTCATAATCGTCGTCTGTACTTGAGTCCACCATTACGGCAAACGTCTCAAAGACAGTTGTCGAATCTTTTCCACATTTTTTTGCGCCTTTTTATTGCTTGCAACCAATGAAAATCAATGAACACTGTTCATGTGGCTTCCATAGGGTCTAATAAGGCAGTATTTGATTGGTTTATCTCCCTAAAAACCCCAATTTTGCAAAAATAGACCAGTCATAGACAGTGTTTTATGCGGCTTAAGCCCCTCACGGGGAAATGAGGTGCCGTCAAATGTGCAGCTTGAGCTGCTTGCGAGGACCAAGGGGTATGGCTAGGCTGCGGCTTAAGCCGCTCCCGAGAGCGAATGAGTTAAAAGTAAACTAAACGAACACTCAGTACTTACATTGGTCTAGTCAGTCTCCACTCATGGATATACTGTGTTACTTCCAGTCTTGATCATATGGATGTATTTATAGAAGTGCATCTAAAAATGATTGATAGGGTTGGAATTTGAAATTCGAAAATGTGTTGAATATTTTTGGGCTTCAAAGGGTGGGAAAACTCTATACGGACAGGTAAGGGCAAAAAGTGCTAGGTGGAAATAGCACTTTGTCCCCTGGTCTTGTCAGGCAGTAACCTCATGCCCTGTTTCACACTTTGACCACAGGCAAACAGATCAGATGCTGTGTGGAGGACAGTGAATGTCTCTGTGGACAAGAAATTGGACCACACGGAGATCCCTAGCATGTACAGTCATCTCCACATCCTGGAGGAACTCTCTCCAGACACGCCCTACGAGGCCAAAGTCAAGGCAAAAAACTTCTTTGGATGGAGTGACTTCAGTGACCCCTTCATCTTTGAAACAAGAGAAGGTATGTGTTAACAGTGAACACTCCAGAAACAAACAGCTGATATACATTTATGTCAGGTACAGTATAGAACAGTTTCTTGTCAGTCATCCATACCAAAAGTTTGCCAGAAATTACCACATCTTAGAAATATGATGAATATTGTCAAGAAAGACTGCTCTTTACTCAGAGCTACAAAGTAGAACATTCAAAGTTGGTACTTTTATTTCTCGTCCTTTTCTCTAGGTTTTAAATGCTGTGTTTGGTTGTCAAACCAAAGTTAGCACCAATTTGTGCAAACCTTCCAGAGCAGAAGACTTCCTCAAACTGTCGTTATTACAATCATTTGATCATTGCAATGTAACATGTTATCATCGCAGGATGCGTTTGTTTGTCTCCTAAAATCACATGATCATTTCACATTAGCATGTTTTTGGCGGTACATGTATATATGGAAGGAAGAACAACTCTGGCTGTTCAAAGTGTTCAATGTACCATACCAACACAGCACGATCCAGGTTTTGTTTTAACAGGAGATTAGCTTGTCTGCCTTGTGGCAGGTCTTTTGTGTATGCGCTCTAGAGACCACAGCAGCTTTTGACACCTGGGGTAATGCACCCAGTCGGGCGTTGCTTGCTCACAACAGAGCCCTCCCCTGTTTAGACGGTGAATAATAAATACAGAACAACAGAATGGATGTCGAACCACTTTGCCAATTTCCTTGGGAATATCATTTTTAAACGTAAACAACATTATAAACAAAAACATGCTACTGGTAGTTGAATAGTAATGACCGCACTGACGATCAGTAGCTAATAGGTTTTCATTGTGACAGCCAATTATCACATGATGCTTAGTTTCAGCGCTAGTGATGGTCAAGTTCATAAGGGTTTCTACAACATGGCTACTCAGAGTGAATTGTCTGTCAGTGCCAGATCCCCAATGCTAAACTTTATCTTCTCGACTTTCTAAACTTTATAGAACTTTACATATACTTCTGTTATAACTGTGTCCTACATCATTTTTTCTGTGTTTATATGGTAGACTTCATGTTCACTTTAAAGGCACCTATTCATTTCAATGTGGATTGTTTTCAGCACAGAACACCTATGTTGTCTTGCTCCTGTTCATCTAGCCATATATAGTTAAAATGAGGAGATAATTTCAGATTAGCCCAAGCCTTTTAATTCTGGTGTCTAATTTACTCCTGTTTGAAAGCTCACACTGTCACACATCATTGTAGTGACCTGTGTACTCTTCCGTGTGTTGTCATCAATACTCCTGTTTGCATGCTCACTCTGTCATCCATCATTCTAGTGACCTGTGTACTCTTACGTGTGTTGTCATCAATACTCCTGATTGCATGCTCACTGTCGTCCTTCATTCTAGTGACCTGTGTACTCTTACGTTTGTTGTCATCAATACTCCTGTTTGCATGCTCACTCTGTCATCCATCATTCTAGTGACCTGTGTACTCTTACGTGTGTTGTCATCAATACCCCTGTTTGCATGCTCACTCTGTCATCCATCATTCTAGTGACCTGTGTACTCTTACGTGTGTTGTCATCAATACTCCTGTTTGCATGCTCACTCTGTCATCCATCATTCTAGTGACCTGTGTACTCTTACGTGTGTTGTCATCAATACTCCTGTTTGCATGCTCACTCTGTCATCCATCATTCTAGTGACCTGTGTACTCTTACGTGTGTTGTCATCAATACTCCTGTTTGCATGCTCACTCTGTCATCCATCATTCTAGTGACCTGTGTACTCTTACTTGTGTTGTCATCAGTACTCCTGTTTGCATGCTCACTCTGGCATCCATCACTGCAGTGACCTGTGTACTCTTACGTTTGTTGTCATCAGTACTCCTGTTTGCATGCTCACTCTGGCATCCATCATTCTAGTGACCTGTGTACTCTTACGTGTGTTGTCATCAATACTCCTGTTTACATGCTCACTCTGTCATCCATCATTCTAGTGACCTGTGTACTCTTACGTGTGTTGTCATCAATACTCCTGTTCGCATGCTCACTCTGTCATCCATCATTCTAGTGACCTGTGTACTCATGTCATTATCAGTACTCCTGTTTGCATGCTCACTCTGGCATCCATCATTCTAGTGACCTGTGTACTCTTACGTGTGTTGTCATCAATACTCCTGTTTGCATGCTCACTCTGGCATCCATCATTCTAGTGACCTGTGTACTCTTACTTGTGTTTTCATCAATACTCCTGTTTGCATGCTCACTCTGGCATCCATCACTGTAGTGACCTGTGTACTCTTATGTGTGTTGTCATCAATACTCCTGATTGCATGCTCACTCTGTATCCATCATTGTAGCAGTCTTTGTACTCTTACTTGTGTTGTCATCAATACTCCTGATTGCATGCTCACTCTGTCATCCATCATTGTAGCAGTCTTTGTACTCTTACTTGTGTTGTCATCAATACTCCTGATTGCATGCTCACTCTGTCATCCATCATTGTAGCAGTCCTTGTACTCTTACGTGTGTTGTCATCAATACTGCTGATTGCATGCTCACTCTGTCATCCATCATTGTAGCAGTCTTTGTACTCTTACTTGTGTTGTCATCAGTACTCCTGTTTGCATGCTCACTGTCGTCCTTTATTGTAGCAGCCTGTGTACTCTTGCTTGTAAGAAGAACATAGTCTATGATATCACCCACTTAATTAGGTTGTGTTATGACTTAATGAAATTTACTCACCACAAACAAGTATGAGGAAGAGTGATAAAGCAGTGAAAATGTCACTGACTAGTAGCTGCATGTACATTTATATGTAAGTCGTCTTTTGTATGAGCTGTGACACATCTGAGCTTGACGTGGAACAAGATCCGGCTGTTAATTGATGAAGCATGATGTTGTGGAATGAATAACTGGCAGCGTTGTGAGATAATTACTAGTGTGCTTTGTTTAGCTGTGCATGCAGAATCATTTATGAAGACTGCCTTTCTTTTCCAGCGTATTGTTGAGTTCCCACTCGTCCTTGAAATACAATTTGTTCTCATTATTAATTTCTGAGACCTACTCGCTTGAAACGTCAATTGACATGTCTGAAATAGCTATCCCTTGATACATAATTCCTTGAATATCTCATTGATATGTATGTGCCTTGTTGGCCAATGTAAAACAGATTAAACCACCAATATATGTTTCAGGAAGTTATGTAAAACTGAGAGGCGGTGAAGTAATAATTGAAAGGACAGGCATTTAGATACTCAGTAGCCTGAAAGAATTTTCTTTGACTTAAGTGGGGAATTTCATGATATTATTGCATTTGCACGAAGACTGTTCAGATAGGATGCTGGACAGGCATACCTGCATGTCTGCTTCTTACAGTTGTATTCACCCTCAGCCTATATTTGCTGTACTTCAGGTGGTTATACCCCTCCCCCTCCCACTACCACAACAACGGTCCCATCAACCTCCGAGATGCATGTAATCACATATACCCCTGAAGGAGATGATAGCAGTAAGCTCTAGAAAGCATTTCATAAAATTTCATAAAATTGCATGTTTATTTGTTAAAGGAGAACCCAAACAGCTGTTTGAAATGTTCCTAGTCAACAGGCCCATGGTCACAGAATATTTCTGAAATTTGCAGGATAAAACGCAGGTACATACATGCTAAAATTTAATAATACGTGTAACTGATGTAGTGGGATTCAGAAATAGGACTGACTTTTTGTGTCAGTCATGCCTTGTTAGGCCTAAAATAGAAAGTTAATCCCCAGCTGTTTTGGATCTTCTTCCATGAAATGCTGATATGATCATACGTGCACATGTAAGCTCATCATCTATGCTATGTGAAGTACAAATTTGTAGTTTATAGGTAATGACAAAAGATTAAGCTAAAAGAAGAAACTGAGCCATAACAGTAAATGAACATTTGCTGTTGCTTTCTTCAACATGGGAGTGGTGATGTACATGTACTATTACAGTCTAGAAACTTTCAAAAATTCTGAAACATTGGAAGGTTTAAGACATGCATTAGATTCACAGTACAAATTTTACAAAATGCCACATCCTTTCTGGACTATACATGAGTTTATGTAAATATACATATTGCACCTTTCTTTAAGCATATTATCAAATGATGGAGTCAAATATTGTTGGTCCAGTGTTAAGCTTTATAATATGGAGACATGTTGCGACATTGTCAAAGAAAACATTAAACGACATAGTGTGATACGGTATTTTTCATTTGGTTTAAAATTAAGGTTTGTTAACATTGAAGGAAGTGCCAGATCACAATGCATTCTGTAGTATCTTTTGTCCAAGGTGTAAAAATACTGTAGATTGTAGGTGGTTATATGCTCCATAATTGCTTAATATGTAACTGTGGTAATGGCCATTACAGAATTGGTATACACTGCATTGCTATGGAAGCTTTGAGTAAGGATGTCGCTGTAACTACACTAGCTTCAGTACCAATCAGATACTGCCTGATACACTAGGTACTGCATTGTTACTGCATGCTGT
This sequence comes from Liolophura sinensis, assembly GCF_032854445.1. NCBI lineage: Eukaryota > Metazoa > Mollusca > Polyplacophora > Chitonida > Chitonidae > Liolophura > Liolophura sinensis. The sequence goes on along the minus strand of NC_088295.1, from coordinate 90,081,810 downwards.
GCTGCATGAGCTGTGCTAACTGCTTGGTTTGCTGTGTACTGCAGATGGCCACACCCCTCCCCCTCCCACCAAGGCCGGGCCCGTCACCAAGATTCTGCACTATGGAACAAAAGGACCCAGTGGCTGTAAGCATGCTTTTCTTTTGACGTGCCATGTTGTCAGATAATCTTGTAAAGGTCAGAGCAATAGACTAACGCCATTTATATGGGTAGTTATGTTGTAAGTCATTATTAGACTAGAATTATAACAGAAGTCAGATAACCAGGTAGTTATATAGACATCTGATATTCGCCTATGTATTAGCTCAGTAAAAGAAAGTTATTAATAAGAAAGAGTTTGATTCTGTAGTCTGTCGTAAATATTTTTCCTCTGGTCACCTAATTCACCATTTTTCATCTTTTGTGGTTAATTGTTACAGTAAACAACTCCACTTACAGCATTGCAGCCTCATCTTCATGTTATGCTCTTGTTCAATCATGTTAGTGTGTAAACATGTTTTTTCTGATGCTTAGATATGGCTCTTGACATAGACTTTTGATGTGGTTCTTCACTACCTTTTTCTTTCTTTCATGGTCTATAATTTTGCCATGCAATGTTGTGTTTTTGTCTAATAAATGTAGAATTGTTTGGTTGCATCTGCTAATAGAGCTTACAGCAAACTCCAGAAATTACATAAAATTGACGGTGACTAACACAACGCGAAATGAAATTAATGTGTAAAAAAACAAAACGTGAATGCAGCTAGAATTTCTGTAAACACGACTGAAATCTGGAAACGGATTTTTGCTTTTGACAAATAAACCTAGCAAGTTTAAAATGAAACGCGCTTTTAATTAGTTTAAGAATTGCATGTACACAAGATTCTGTGTTAAATCAAAAGGTCGCGTCTGGAACATGCTCTATCTGTCTAGGCTTGAATGTGTACTCAGCTCAATATCCAATACTTCTGTGGAGGAGGGTCAGCTTTTTAATAACATATTTATAGTCTTGGGTGCGGCCGACATCAGTAGTTATTCTGACTTCTTACATGTCTTATCAGCATCATCATTTTTGTGATCTTTGATTGTTCAGAGATATGTATGATCAGGATAACATGGCAGACTAATAAGAGTCATCCGAGGAGTCTTTCAAAATAGTTAGCAGCTGTAAAAGCAGAAAAAATGTTTTGGAAATAAAGAAATGTACTGAACCAAAGCCAGGGTAGGATGAGAAGCGATGAAAGCAGAGTGTATGAAATTGGATTGAGTAGAGAATATAAGGTGAAGTGCTTCACTACTTTGATGTTAACTAAACATCTGCACGAAAACGTCTTTAAAAAGTTACCATTTTATACTGTTCCTGTTGATCATTTGGGCTTAAAAACTTTGTACTGTAATGTTTGCTGTACTGTACGTGCTTGTTTAATTGGATGATGTTGTCAGACATGGCAGTTTTCTGCGGATTTCTGCCGATCTTAAAATAAAATTTTAAGCAGGCGTCAGTTGTTTTTGGCTAACATAGATGTGTATCAGGTCAAGTGGCGTTCTGCCTTTCTCAGATTTGTACCTTTTCAGTGTGGCCATGAGTGTTGTATGATTTTGAGCCTTTCTGTTGTCAGTGTCTCCAGATGACCTTGATGCAGGAGAGATGAATGGAGCCAGTGTTGTGATCCAGGGATGTTGGGCCAGTCTCATGAGCCTGCTGATTGGTTTGTTCTCTTGTTCACATCTCCTTCATTAACTCCCAGTGTACAGGGCAGATAGGAGCACCTGTCAGTTGTATAAGGTCTACACAAAGCCTGGTGAGTGTGCAAGTTGCCGAGTGGAAGGATTGATGTGCTTGCTGTGTCCTCTGCAGTGGACTCCCTGAAATAACCAGTTGTGTTTTACTCTTCTGTTTCTGACCATGCATTGTTTTATTTGTGTTTTTAGTTTCAATTTTCTAAGAATTTCATGACTATTTTGGTAATAGTAACCATTTTATGGTGCCAGAATGTGTGCTTTAGCTTCTGCCAAGCTGAAACCGTATAAGGTGACATTAAGGATCTTCTTGGTTGTTTGGTGCAGAATTACTACACATGATCAAGTGACAGTAGATGGAAACAGGAATCTGAATGAAGTCAATGTGCTATGTGAATTAGACTTTTAAGAGGTGAAAGTTTCCAGATTAGTTGATCGATGATGATCTGCCTGCCACTAAGTGCTCACTGTGTCAGTGGCTGTCTATGTACTGTACTTGTATGAACGTATAAGTGCCTGTGTCAGAGATTCGGAGTTACCTGTATGACAGGACTGCAAAGCTGGGATAGTTGTCATTTTACCTGCCTGATAGCACTGTCATAAATCTGTGTAAGTCAGATTTTCTTAACCTACTTTGTAAATCATGTGGACACATGGTGCTAAAGCCTAGACAGCGTCATTTGAGAAAAAGTAATGAGAGATTTGATTTATGAAGTTTTATGAAACGTGTGATGTTTAAAATGACGTTCATTATTTCTTTTATACTTTAGGCTGTAGATTCTGTGGCTGTCTTCTTGGTTTAAAAATGTCTGCTCCCCATAATCTGTTTGAAGAGCAGTGAACTGTGCCTTGTATGTGTATATGAATACCAGATATGTAGCCTTTGTGTTGCTGTCCATATTGTGTTCTGTAATATGACTTAAATTTCCTGCTCATTGTGGAAATGACCACTTGCTTTAACAGATAATATGTACTTTACGATTTTCAGTTGAGGTTGTGTTTGACTTTCAATAATAAGTCATTATGAGAACGTAATATATTATTATTAATTCCTATTTTAGTTAGAGAGATTATATTATACTGTAATTTTGTGAATGGAAATGGTGACAGGTTCAGAAAGAATGAAATCGATATCATTGCTTGTTCATTAAAATGTGAAAAAGGTGTTCTTGCTCCTATATTTGTTGATGTACAGGTGGTGGTTGAAATATAACCTGTGGGTGTAAAAATCGGGATCCAGTTCTGGCAGGCTGTCCGCTTTAACGTCCATTTGGTCATAAGACTCGAAACTCAAGGTTCATTTGCATATTCATGAAAGGCCATATTTATGACCAGATGTGCACATACACCCTAGATTATGACATTGTACAATAGAGCAACTCAAACAAGAAGAAATGTTCTTATAGCGAAAATCAGCTGCCCACCATGGATTATAAACTATAGACTCGTATGTAAATAGTCTCAAATGGAACAGGAATCCAAATTTCCATTGTCTGCTTTTGAAACTTCGTAAATCTGATCTGAATTTTCCAAATTCGTTTACTTTTTAATTCACATAACTTCCAAGTCAACACGTTAATGTTTGTAGGGCAATTTTGTAAGGCTAATTAAAATTCCTAAACATGGAACTTGTGCAAAAAAAAAAGAGGAAAAGTGTTTTTGGTTGAATTGGACTTGGACAAATATTTCGCCGTGGCTGTCATCGTCATGTCCCACATTCTCAACGCCATCTCTCCCGTTCATGTTATAACATTCTAACATTTCTAAAAGTCGGGAATACCATTATGGACAATATCTGCTGTATAATTAAGAGAAGTCCTCCAGACTGGGATAAATTGTTCAATTAGCTGAGAAGACACTTTGCAGTTGTGTTAAATGTATGGGATTCATGTGTTGGTTTATATAGGGTAACATAGTTTACATTCCTCTGTTCCCGACTCGCTGTGGTCGTCTTTGAGGGGTGACTAATTATCAATGCTGTATATTATATATCGCTGAGTAACGCTAAAGTTTACCCTATAGTTCTTACTTTTGTAACGCACATAGTAATCCAGTATGTTCACCAGTAATCCAAATGTGTACGTATAAACTGGCTGATTTTAGTGAACTTCTGACAATTTAATGAATGGTTGATAATTAGTTAATAGATATGTCTTGGCTACAATATTGTGTTTATGTTTTTCTCGTTTATGTTGTGCCAGCTTCCTTAATCATTGATCTTAGGGATAATTAGCTGTGTCCAAAATTAAAGATTTTATCATTGTAAATACTTTTGTCTTGTTGGAATACAAAACCAAGAGGTTAAATTGTTTCTTCGGAATTGCTAGGATCAGAACCCTGGGCCCATTGTCACAAAAATTACGTAAATCATTCTTTTCTGTATCTTTTCTCTTAAGTCATGCCGCCTCAATAGCGATGCAACTTAGTGTCTTTTATGAAGAACGATCTGAGAGATGTGACTTTTGTAATTTTGTGAAAGTGGTCGTTGTTTGTTAAATGCTTAAGTTCGTTACGTTACAGGGTTTTGTAAAGTTACAATGTGTTTGTTGCAAATGTTGTGAAATAAACTTACTTGTGTTCAGATTTACTTTTTTTGTGCTTGTCATTGATCAATATTCTGACTGTCATTATAAAGTGTGTATATATATATATATATATATATATATATATATATATATATATATATATATCTGACCGGCATGTCCGTCCGTCGTGCGTCCAAGCAAGTGAATTAAGGCCATACTTCTCTTATACGACGGTGCTGAGTTTTATGGGTGGAGGAACCCGTAGAAAAATACCAACTTTGGACAAAGGACGAAATTTCCGCTAGTACATGACAGGGGCAGGGGGTGTTCAAAAGTGTATTACAATTCAAACTAGGATTAAATTTTAATACCACTCTTGGCTTACCACTATGAACGGTTGAGATCGATCAACAACTGAAATACGAAACGACAACTGTGATGTTAAACTAAAATGGGGTCCAACTTGGAGAATTGTTAAATTTATGCTCCTACCAGATTCCTTGCGTCTTTTAGGCATCATTAAAAACTTGATTGGTCCCTTCATGAATGGGTGTTGATTCTGACTTAATATAAAAACTGTTGATTGGTCCCTTCATGAATGGGTGTTGATTCTGACTTAATATAAAAACTGATGATTGGTCCCTTCATGAATGGGTGTTGATTCTGACTTAATATAAAAACTGTTGATTGGTCCCTTCATGAATGGGTGTTGATTCTGACTTAATATAAAAACTGATGATTGGTCCCTTCATGAATGGGTGTTGATTCTGACTTAATATAAAAACTGTTGATTGGTCCCTTCATGAATGGGTGTTGATTCTGACTTAATATAAAAACTGATGATTGGTCCCTTCATGAATGGGTGTTGATTCTGACTTAATATGCTTCCTGTAAGTTCTGATGTTTTGTGTATTGAACGTCGTTTTAGAAACTGTCTCACGATTACTAACCTGGATCGTTTATGCATGCACGTAAGCTTAAAAGTGAAACTTAACTGATCTTAACATCGTATACAGTTTTGAACACCTGCATGGAACGCGTGAATGCAGTGTTGAGTACGGTACAAAAGCCCATTAAACTGTAAAACATACGGTATCTGATGAATTAAAATGTGTTCTATGTATGGGATGAATGTATGTGTAATGAATTACCACAACATAAAAGGTATATGTATATTTATGCTATAGCGATTATATCTAATTTACATGCCGTATTTAGCCTATCCTTTATATTCATGCCTGTTTAGGTTTTGTTTGTATTGAACGACACACGACAGGAAGTTGATATTGTTCATTGGCAGGAGTACACCCATAGCTTTGTCCAGAAATCAGTGTAGTTGGTTTACCAGATAAAGAACTTAAACGATCCTTAATTTGATTCTAGGCATCAAAACAAAACATTCGTATACTAGCCATCAACCAAAATGGACGTTTCTGATCGAAAGGAGAAAACAACGTTCAACACAAACCGCAGAAGAACGAGCAAAGTATATACTGTACGAAATGGTAGAACGAATTCATGCAAATAGAAGTAATACGGAAACAAGTTTTCTGTCGTCTCCATGCACTTTGCCGCATGTTTTTCAGTTATGGGAGTTAAATAATTCGTTGGAAATTCTATTAAACCATGGCGTTAGCGCTATTTCGTAGGTTCGCCCTACTATTTTTTAAATATTTCCTTAATAGTTTATCTTGGGATTGGAATAAGGCTTTAAAGATTGTTTTGGTATCAGTGTGGATATTGCTCTGATTATACTTTAGATTTTATTACGTCATACTCTGGTACAAAACATGTTTGCATAATGACGAAACACACCCGGGCACATTTTTACATATACGGCGGTCAGGATTATGGGTGGGGAAAATCGGAATGCCTGGAGTTAGCAACCGTCCATTGATCCAGACCAAAGGCAGCGGGTGTCCTGCTACTTCAAATGTAGTTAAGCAGAATAACCATAAGTGATAAGACCACGAAGATGAGGTTTGCGATATTTTACCGGCGAATCTTTAACACAAACAGAACGACTGACTGACAAACAAAAGAAAATATATGCATGCTTCTTATCGTAGGGACAAGGTGGACCACTGAGAATCTCTGGTGTCGACAGTTGCACACATTTTATTGCGGGAATCACAGGACAAAATAGAGTAGCTCTGAAACCCATCAATTCTCTCAATTCTCTCAAACCCATGTAAGGATGTTTCATAGAGCCTCGTGCGATATATAGATCTACTGTATATGTTCACCAATGTAATTGGCCCTCGACCTTTGAAAAAAGTAAATATGTTTGAATAAAACATTTGAAACTGTCCAAATATTGGTGAATACGACGCCATGGACCGTAAATAATAAACGACATGGGAAGGCAGCACGTTCAGTAAATGTCCTCTGCGAAGTAGAAGGGGTGATCCTGACGAGAGAACCAGTAACAAAGCAGTCGTGACCGGGGTATAAGTATGAAGTGCTGTTGTTTGAGGCTAGGTAAATAAGTCTGAGAATACCCCGTTTCTTCAGCTAACCCTCGATCTTGACATAGAAGATGTTTTAGTTCTGAAATACAAAACCACCTCAAACCCTTCTGAATGACAGCTTTTTTGAGAGCGTGTTATGGCGCCCTTTGCAAACAGTCAAATCGAGATGTGTCACAAATATACGTGAATTGCGACCCTCTCTATCAGATGACTTGCACCCGTCTCGCAAGTAGCTGGGCGTTACATGATTGGGTAGAAAGTCTACCTTTACTTCAACACGGACAACATAATACTCCTGAGGGCTCACGTTGTCCACGACCTTGAACTATTTGTGTCAGATGAATACGTTAAAACATTGTCCCCTGCCCTAATTCCCTGACCGTTCTCTGTGAGGGGTTTTATAAGGCGCGTTCCTCAGGGCTTCGTCCCTCTATCGATGTCTGATGAACATACCAAGATGTCAAAGCTTCTACCACTCTTCCTCAGTTTGATCGGTAAGTTCTTTCTGCAGGACATCAGAACCTGTTTATCTTTAGCGCCCATTATCCACGACCGCCAGAATCCCCTATAAGATTCAAAGGCTTGTTATGTGCAGTGTACATGAATCTCAGTATTAAAGTTCCACCACTGAAGTCTTGATAGAGTTTCCTCAGTACCAATGTTGGTGTCCTAAGCAACGGTCACGTTACATGAGAAGGACACCCGTTTGTCTCATTGTACTGTGAGTGGTTGACGTGTCATGTGTTGTGTCTTAGGCATGGCTAAATCGGCGGTATAAATTATGACGACATTCGGAGATATGGTTTTACTTTTTAATCCAGTTTTTTTGATATGTTAAAATAATTTAAGAAATTTTGAATTCATTTCATGATATTATAAAATGCGGACCCGGCTGTTTAATGAAGACCGAGATAATATTGAAAATTGCATTATGCCCCAATACGAAAGTTACACAAGGTATGTCCTGACTCATTTCCCTTACGTCCAGCATGTCATGCCCATGGCCTGCGGATATCGTCCAGTGTCACCGTCGAGTTGGGCTCCCAAACCACCGTGACGTGTACAGGTGACGTCACAGAATCGGGTTTGCAGCTCATATCGCCGAGCGGTCAGATCTACCGTCCCACTCAACCATCCAGCAAGTGAGAGATGTAGTTTTATTTTTTTATTTTTTTTATTCTGTAGTTTTTAAACTGTATAATAGTATTTATATTTTTTTAAATACTTTTGATTTTCTGATTTAAAATGAGGATCATACAACTGAATTTTCTTTTGAACAAACTCGGTAGTTCGAGCGATTGCTTTTAATTATGCAAAGTTTACATGTTTAGAATATGGTCGCAAAACACAGTTTCCCGCGGTATAAAAGATTATATTTCGCGGTTAGCAGAACATCAGTAATGCATATTAATTATTGCATATTTTTCGTTTTTGTTAATTCACAGCCAAATTCAAACTGTGATCGTATCCGTGGACGATAGAGACATCGGAGAATGGACCTGCCGAGCGGCTAACTCCCAGAATGCCATCGTGTCGGCTGTCAGCAGAATTGTCCTACAGCGTAAGATCGTCTGTTTCTACTCTCAACGGTGTCGACAAATTCACAATTTCTTTTTTAGTTAGCTCAAATAGCGTGTAAATTTGAACATGAGTGTGTTGGTGTGAGTCTGAGGGGGTATTTATTCAAGTTATGCCCCGAGATCTAAGGAATTCGTTCTGCGAGTCCATTAAGGTACGGCAAAAGGGCTGTGTACCAATGGTGGAAACACACCGTAAAGGCGCTTTGAAGAGATATTTTTTTCAGTTCTTCGGTATTGTTTATGTATTTATTGGACTTTTATATGCCTTGCTAAAAACAAGTCACTTTTCGCTTTCTACCAGGATTATATAGGAGTGGAAAACCCGACGAGGAAATCATTGCAGTTTGTAAAAATGCATGAAAAACAGATTTCTTATACCCTTGAATCGCAGACAGGGCTACATGGATTAGAACTGTAGTTGTCCGGAAGCCGGGTTTAGAACCAGCGTGCCTTGTTAAATGCACCAAACACTTAATATTACACTGAACTTCAGACAGGGCCATGTACATATAGGTCTAGACCAGGATTCGAGCGCGCGTCCTCGGTGATCAGAGGTGATGTAGACAAATCGCTCGGCGTACGCCGAATGTGTTGGAATGTGTGAATATATGGACTTTTAAATTACAATGCATAAAGTATATTAACAGTTTAAAAATCCTTTATTACTTTATCCAAGCCTTCAGCATAATTGATTCGTGACCCTGTTTGATCTTCAGATCGGATCATGGCCCGGGTGACTCATAAGGGACCTGTGAGTATCGGGGGACAGGCCGTGTTCCGCTGTGAAATCCGGGGAAACCCCATGCCAACGCCTTCGTGGAGAAAAGGATTTACATCACTTAGTGATCAGGTAACGGGAAAAAAACACAAGTAACCACTTTCCATGAATGGATTTTGTAACCCACAAAAAAGCCATATGTGTACACAAATTCTACAGATTGTGACACTTGGTGACCAGAATACTAACAGCCTAAATTATCACAGGGTATATCTGTGAGTTTAGTAACCTTTCGGGAACCTGTTCACTGGATTCTCTGAACATTGTCATTTATAGTAACCACCCTGTCACATGTACAGCTTTTGTAACAAGAAATCATGTGTAACCTGTGATGGATTGGGACAGTTAGTAATAATTATATGCAAAAGTTCATGTGTGCAAACTGTGCTGTGCTCGTGACAAGCCGTAACGTAAATGTAATGTGGTCGCTTGGAATGTTGTCAGGAAGGGATGATAAAGATACAAAACGACGTACGTCCGTACGCCACGTTTTCTGTGCTGACGCTTAGTAACGTCCAGGCCTCAGACGCCGGCAGCTACGTCTGTTCAGCGTCGACGGGCAGAACACGGGCCAGCGGCTCTGCATATCTTTTCGTCAGGGGTAAGTTAACAATCTCACAGCATCAAGATTCTTCTGACAACGAAATACTTTTGCCGGTCCCCATTTAGGTAAATGCATCATGCGTCATATCCATGAGGTATAAAGAAAACTTCAGTTACGTGCAATATACTCACAATCCTCATTTCACCCTGTTTGGATATGGTTCAATGCTTCAAACTATAGAATGTTTTTAATTTCTGTACCGTTAAATCTCAAACGAAGAATCGTCTGTGGATTTAAGCTCCCTAACCCCAGACAAAGAAATGTTGATCTGGGAATGCTGCTGTCCCTCAGCCCACCCCGTGCACCTGCATTATGAGTGCGATATTCAATGCATCGCTTTCAGACTTGAGTATAGTATTGCCTTGGGTTTCAAGATGACTGCCTTCTGTTAGCTTAACTTTCATGAACCTGTCAGTGTCTAATTCATGTCGTGAACGCTAAATATAGAACTGAAAGAAAAAAGTACTTTCAAATTAGGACTGTGCCTTGCCTTTTGTCATTTTCAAGACAATGGTTGTAATTGCTTTATGCCGCGCTGCGTTTTCCAAGATGGCTATCGCAAGCCGTCATCTATCTATGACTTGTGCATTCAGTGAACGCGAAAAATTCCTTCAAATATGCTGCTTTGCGTTAATCATCCCACATGATGTAGATCAGCTTGTTAAAAACATTGTTGTTGTGAAGTTGAAACGTGTTAGATACTGACGACAGCAATATGTTTTACAGCTCCCAGTGGTATTGTTTTGAACAAAAGAACAACCCAGATGCCAACTGTAAGGCCAACTGAACCACAGCAATCAGGCAGGTGAAATTTACATTTACTTGTTATTTACATATACTATCGGGCCCTTAATCACAAGTTCATGAGAACACGGCGCGGTGTTCTTGACTGGCACTGGAATGAATAGGTGTAGTCGGCGAAACGCCCGTGTGTGCTATAATTACCATGATGATCAGTGGCAACGCATTGCACCGTGATCTTGCTGCAACAAACGTTTCCTATCTGTCTAACGTTGATTACATCTCGGATTGGTTCCAGGACCGAGGGATCGTCTGTCAGCCAGTTTGGCATTTACCGGACCTGCTAGTGTTGGACAAAGACTGCAGTTGGATTGTCGAGTGTCTGCCCCATCAGGGGCAACAGTTACATGGTACAAGGACTACCGACGGATATCATCGGTAAGGTGCAGTGTACTGTCACAATCCACTGTGAATTTCAAATAAAAACCTGTTACTAGTATTTTGGAGAAAACAGAACTGTACTTGTGATTAGTTTCAAGGGGTTGTATTAAAGCTGAAACTGGATGTCTTATTTGGTTGGTTTTATCATTTTGATAGCCTAGAGGTAAGTGTCTAAGTTGGTAAGTGGTAAATGTGCGTGCATGTTTAAGTTGGTTAGTAGTAAGTGTATATTTATTTTATAGGTATAAAATCGACATTTGTATCGTTTGTAGCCTGGAGTGCAATTAAGTTCCGAAACCCGAATTGATGGACAACACCAGCTGTTGACCATTGCTAGTGTGCAGCTCTCTGACGCTGGGCGCTACAGATGTGAGGTGAGCAAAGACGGCAGCGCGGCGAGGAGTTCCGTACAAGTCAATGTCAATGGTAGGCATTGTGCATATATAGTTCTGTGTCAGTCCAGGTTAAAACCGGGGACTTTTAATACCAGGTTCAAAAAAAGTTTTCCTAAATTGGCTGTTGACATTAAAAGTTCTGTAATATACATGTCTCTGTTACATATGATGTGTGATTATAAAGCAATCTTGTACCATTCTACGAATAATATTTCAAGTAGGTTGTAAAATATACATAAAATTATTTCAAATTTCTTTCTAAAATATAAAGAACAAGTCTTGGCAAATTGTTTGAAGTGAATGTGAAGATTATGTGCCAGGTTATATCACAAGCTATCATAAAAATATAATAAAAGATTGACTGATTGATAAGGAGTACAGACGTGCCTCTGATTTGTTGTGTTCAGGTGCTGGTGGCGCAGTCGCAATGAGGCCCAGTTTTGGTGAGAAATAAGCTTTTGATATTAGTTTAATGCTGAGAGTAGCTTTTCTTGGGTATTGCTCAACGATTTTGATTGGTTAATGAAAACAGAGCGACAGCCAGAGTTTTGTGACCGAAATTCAACGTTTATATCGTGATCATGTACTCACTCATAAATTATCATTTATCTCATAATTTACCATGTAAACCAAAACGCACGTTATTCCAAAAGTCGACGCCCATGTCTGCTCATCAATTTCCACCCATCCTTCAAACTAGTCCCTCAAGTTTACCGCCGAAGCATGTTATTCTTGGATTCGTTCCTTACGAACTGCACACACGTTGTGATCAGTTGTAAAGGGAAATTTTGATGATTCTATGATGGACGAACAAACAGAATACGTAACAGAATTTCTTGACCGAATGTAAAAAGTGGACAACTAGTCTTCATCGATGGACGATATTTTTAAATAAGACCTGCATTGTTCGACATAACGCACAGGACGAAATTGTTGTATTTTAACACTGAGGCGGAAAAGCTACAAGAGAAAACATACTTAAACTTTAAATAATTTTTTAAAGCATCTAATATCGTCAAAATAACAAATAAGCATGGTGATAAACTGTTCAAGTATTTATGAATGAAATGTTCTTCAATGATTACATACGCAAGTAAACTCCAAGAGTTGTGTATTTGTCAGGTGAGCGTCTGTCCGTCCGACTGAGCACAACGGGCTTCCCGCGCGCAGGTAGCTCCTTCCGGTTGGACTGTCGAGTCACAGCGCCCCCTGGATCCACTGTGACCTGGTGGAAGGACAACTTTCTTCTGAATGAGGTAATTTTTCTGTGGCTAATAATACAAAATAAGCACTTTAACCGTCATGTTCTAATGTGTAACTAGCCTATTTCCGTGCACATTCTGTCTAAAAGTTTGAATCCTCTAAATAACCATGCATTTTGAATCTTGATGGATTGTTAACACCAACAGTTGTTAGGGACGCCATTTCACAGGACGCAAACATAGTTTTGCAATTTCAACGAATGCTCTAGTTTCACCATTTCAATGAATGCAATAATTTCTCCATTTCAACGAGTATAGTTTCGATCTCATTTCAGTATGAACTGCGACAAACGGAGATTGACTGATGCCAATAAGAGATGAATGATTAGCAAGAAACCTGTTTGGTCAGAAGCGGTCGGGCTCATACAGGATCATAAAAATCATGTGCGTTAATCTCTTTCCTGTTTCAGTCTAGCGGTCACACGTTTTTCATAGCGTCACAAAGTGACGGGCAGCATTACATCTTCTCCATCGAGTCCCTGGAGACATCGGACTCCGGGAGGTACAGGTGCGAGGTCCGCGATCAGAGAGGCAGCGTAGCTCGCAGTGAAAGGAGGCTATACGTGTTCCGTAACTTCAGAGGCTAAGACAAAAAACTGTTTGTATAGCCCATGTGTGTGCGCCTTCAATAGCTTCGGGTCCATTAGTTACTAATTCGTAATTTCCATGCACTTCTCCTATCAATAAAGGTAGTTTGGAAATGTATTGTTAACAGAACATTTGCATCTGTGTTTTGATTAGCTGGTGATATTTTGGACTATCCATTATTGCTGTAAAAAATATATAGTTGTTTCACTTCAGTAACTTCACGACTACTGCGCGATATACCTCTGGGACAACTGGAACGTTTCCTTTGTTCAGAAGTTAACTCGTCTTTGGGCCATGGGATAAAACTAAATCCGCTGTAGTTTCTGTTTTCCCGCATCAGACAAAATACTCAGCTTTTCACTGGACAACTACGGTCACGTGGGGTACAGATATTATTAGTTACAGGGTTACTCAGTGCTGGGATACACAAATATATGGGGTCAATAATCCAATATATGAGGATTACTGACACCATATATTTGCGAATCCCATCACTGAGTAACCATGTTACTAATTTATCCTGCAAAGACCCATCAGCGCAGAAGGCCGAAGTGATTCGCTTCAGTGTCGCCTGCAGGATTCGAGAATATAATGATACGGGATGCGGGATAAATTTTCGAATCCTGCAGACGACGTCAAATGTGTCTGCTGAGTAGGTTACCGCCATCTGTTGGCTTTTTAATACAATGGTTATATCGCTGAAGCGATTCACCTCGGCCTTCTGCGCTGAACTGATGGATCTTTGCAGCATAAATTCGTTACATGGTTACTCATGGTGTAAGCCTACATGTATGTGTAAGACAGTACATAGTCTTTACATTCAACACTATTTGTGTCATTTGAGTCACAGACGATTCACTCACCTAAAACATTGAGTTACACTGGAACCGGGTGGTGACTGGCAAATCCACCAAAGACTGTGTTGGCACCCCTGTGCTAACCCACGTGACTTCCTATGGGAAGAGGTCATGTAGTCTGTGCCGTCTGACTGGATTAGTTATTTGAGCATGGTGAGCTCCTTACGTGGGCTTTCTAAGTGTCAATAAACAAACCCCAGCCAACATTTAAACTGATTGTTTAACGCTGTCTAGTATATACATAGATCAATACTAGTGGTCACGACCTTCGCGCCACGGCAAAATCTGACCAGTGTCCTATTTGTCCATGTATTCCCTAAAAATAGGTAAATGTATGTGTCCGTATAGCGTGTACTAAAGTATTTCTTTTCCGTGGGATCAATCAGCTACATGCATAGCCCAGCAACCTTCTGACGTTATGCAGCAGCCAAGCAAACAACAACTGGATTTGAACACACCATTTATTTAGCATAATGCTTAAATATTAAGAAACACGTGACTTTCCTCTTATGCATTAGTCCCTTCACAGGAAGCCTTTACTGAAACACACAGAAAACACACGTTGATGCCATTCAAGTCTCAAAAACATTTATTAGAGGGTGCAGGTAAATACATAATATGTGCATAAACAATATGGTAAAACTCTTTCGTATTCAGGTCAGCACAAAGAGTAGGTTGATGCAGAAAATCAAATATACCAGAGTTGTGTGTATACAATGTAGAAAATGCGCCACATGGAGGGCGCCACATGAAAGGCGCCAATGAGCAGTTTCTGTTAGCTCAAATCAGACATACCATGCTCGAATGGTAAAACAAATAGCAGTAGCACTCCTCAGTCCAGCATTTTCCATGCAGCTTTCCAACCAAAGCAACAAAACTTCATGAATTTCCTATGAAGAGGTCCAGAGATTATCTCACAAAGATTATTTTCGAAGCACATTATGCATGTGCTGAGAATAGGTTCATATGCACCAGTGACACGGATGAAGATAGAACGACGGACAGGGCTATGACAATGTAAAACAAGGTCCAAAGAATTTTTTAAACATGTATGATCTGACTTCATTATGACGGATAATAAACACTAGCATAGTCAGATTATCAACCCATACATATTATATAGATACATCCTTGTCTATTAATGCTCAGGTTCTTGATCCATATATGCCTTTTGCAAGATAATAGCGGTCCAAAACACCAAGAGTCCTACAGCGTGCTGCCAGCGAACAGGTGCGCGTGCAGCAGATGACACATCTGCAAAACAAGCCAAATTATTGGTAACTCTACTGACTAAAACATTTTTAAATCTATAGCCTCACCAGCCATGTATTTCAGAATGATGATCGGGTAAAAATTGTACGGAACGTTTTCACACGTGTAAAGCTACTGGAGGTCCACAAAAAGCAAAAACCTTTAGGGAAAAATTTGATTTGCACAAGGCACGTCGTTAATTGGACAGAGAGAGCATTCGAAAGATAACATGGATTTCACAGATTTCAACCAGGACGAGTGGCTTACCTGAATCTGCAACTTGCACTTAACACGTTGTATAATAAGTCAAGCCATTTAACTACGTGTATAAATACGCGTACATTAACTGTATGCAAAAAGTATTGCAGTGACCTGGATAAGACAGATATGTAGAGTATAAGAACGGCCTGTATAGTATAGGCATGTAGTATACACGAATGGTTTTTATAATACAGTGATGTAGAATATAAGATTGAAATGTATAATACTGGTATGTAGAGTATAATACGGCCTGTATAGTACAGGTATGTAGAGTACAAGAATGGACTGTATAGTATAGGTATGTAGAGTATAAGAACTGACTGTATAGTACAGGTATGTAGAGTACAAGAACGGACTGTATAGTACAGGTATGTAGAGCATAAGAATGGACTGTATAGTACAGGTATGTAGAGTATAAGAGCAGACTGTATAGCACAGGTATATAGAGTGTAAGAACGGCCTGTATAGTACAGGTATGTAGAGCATAAGAACAGACTGTATAGCACAGGTATGTAGAGTGTAAGAACGGCCTGTATAGTACAGGTATGTAGAGTATAAGAACAGACTGTATAGCACAGGTATGTAGAGTGTAAGAACGGCCTGTATAGTACAGGTATGTAGACTATAAGAATGGACTGTATAGTATAGGTATATAGAGTGTAAGAACGGCCTGTATAGTACAGGTATGTAGAGCATAAGAATGGACTGTATAGTACAGGTATGTAGAGCATAAAAACGGGCTGTATAGTGCAGGTATGTAGAGTATAAGAACGGATTGTATAATTTAAGAATGTAGAGTATAAGAACGGACTTAGAGTATAGGTATCTAGAGTATAAGAATGGATTGTATAGTTAGGTGTGTAAAGTATAAAAAACTGTCTGTATAGTATAGGTGTGTAGGGTATGAGAACGGACTGTATAGTATAGGTATGTGGAGTATAAGAACGTACTGTATTGTATACGTGTGTAGAGTATGAGAATGGACTGTATAGTACAGGTATGTAGAGTATAAGAATGGACTGTATAGTATATGTATGTAGAGTATAAGAATTGACTGTATAATATAGGTATGTAGAGTATAAGAAGGGACTGCACAGTACAGGTATGTAGAGTATAAGAAGGGACTGTATAGTACAGGTATGTAGAGTATAAGAAGGGGCTGTATAGTACAGGTATGTAGAGTATAAGAAGGGGCTGTATAGTATATGTATGTAGAGTACAAGAACGGACTGTATAGTACAGGTATGTAGAGTATAAGAAGGGACTGTATAGTACAGGTATGTAGAGTATAAGAAGGGGCTGTATAGTAAAGGTATGTAGAGTATAAGAACGGACTGTATAGTATATGTATGTAGAGTACAAGAACGGACTGTATAGTACAGGTATGTAGAGTATAAGAAGGGACTGTATAGTAAAGGTATGTAGAGTATAAGAACTGACTGTACAGTACAGGTATGTAGAGTATAAGAACGGACTGTATAGGATAAGTATGATCAATGTTAAAATTTACCTGGATTACTAGTCATGAAAGAGAATCTCTCCATCCAACCCTGCCCCAGAAACGTTCGGGAAGTGGCCTGGCAGCTGTACATACTACCCGGGTTCAACCCGACCAGAGTAAAGCGGGCTGTGCCATTCCCCCAACTGGCGTCCTTTTTCTCGATCTCTACGACAACCAGAGAAAGTGGTAATAAAGCGACGTAAAACTCGAAATGAAAGATATTTAGAACATGTGAAGTCCTTTCTTGACACTATTATTATCACGCTGTCATCATTTTGACTTTAGCCTGTATTGTAGTTTGTAGAGATGATATAATTAACTGCGGCAGGTTGGTAAAATGTAAGACAGTATATCACAAGGAGGTTAGACAACATAACATGTATATTGTTCAATGTTTTTTTTTATTTGATTGGTGTTTTGCGTCATTCTCAAGAATATTACACTTATATGAGGGTGACCAGCATTATAGGCCTAGTGGGAGGAAACCAGGCAATCTGGTTAAATGTGATAACATGTACATCGCCAGGTGGTTAAATGTCATAGCATGTATATCGCCCGACTGTTAAATGTGATAGCATGTACATTGTCCGGTGGTTAAATGTGATGGCATATACATCGGCAGATAGTCAAATGTGGGCATATATATCGTCAGGTGGCTAAATGTGATGGCATGTACATCATCAGGTGGCTAAATGTGATGGCATGTATATCGCCAGGTGGTTAAATGTGATGACATGCTTTTCGCCGGGTGGTTAAATGTGAAGATATGTTTATCGCCATTTGGTTAAATCCGAATGCATGTACATGGTGCTTATAGAGTCGGCCTGTGAGGGAAAGTTTATGACTTAACCCTATTTTTCTGGCATTTCAGACTTTTCAAACCTCTTTAACACCTCTGATTGTTTAGTACCGGAAGTTGGAATTTTCACAGTTCATCTTAAGACAACATTTATGAGGTGCTCAAACCTTTAATTACAAGGTTCTAAAAATATATGCTTTAAAATTATATTTCAAACTTTGGTATAAGTGAGAAATGGCTTTGTTGAACCGGACCCTGGTGATTGACGCCGTACTTAATTGCACTTATATGACAGCGTTACGATTTATAAGTGGAGGTGAAAAATTGTCATGGCCAGGTAGCGCACCTGCCTCCTGTCCGAAACAGAAGCTGGATCGAACTAACGACCATTAATCAAGAGCCGAACACCTACCACGAGAGTGGCGTTTCAGCACATTGTAATGCTTGACTCAGAGGATGTTATTTTGACGTCAAGTTTGCGTGTTGCCTCACCTTCGTTAAATACAAGCCTTTTGTCTTGTGACTCTTCACAGCTTATTCTGTACCCCGTCGATGTCAGCTGGGTGGGTGGATCGCGCATGTCAATCAACAGAACTGCTGAGATCCGTGTGATATTCTTCACAATGGCCGGAGTCCGGTGAAAAGGGGCGGGCGTCGTGGCTTAACACAACAACAAAAGTTTCGCACATTTATACGTAAACTCATGCATACTAAAATCGGAAGCCCAGACAAATTCTGGAATTCCACAGAGATATTAAAGCATATGATAAATATCTGGAGCATTATAAGACATAAACTTTGAAAGTATTTGCAGAGCTGATACTAGTTAACAGTATTTCTAGAAAGAGTTACATGCATATAGACTGAACGCGCAGGCAACAGACTGGGGTCAGTTTACCACCAAACGTGAGCCATTACGCCATCCGATTTCACATGTATCGCTGTGAATTTAAGCCAATGGTGGCTTCCTCTGCGGCCCTACGTAGGAAGGTCTCTGAGCAACCCGCAGATGGTTGTGGGTTTTCACTTGGCTCTGCCTGTATTCCTCCCACCATAATGCTGGTCGCCGTCGTGAAATATTTTTGAGTACGGCGTAAAACACCAGTCAAATAAATAAATAATTAAATAAATAACCATGCGGAAGAATACTGGTGTTGCTTCTACTTTTTGGCATGGATGCTGACAGCGAAGCTAGAGTGATAGGCGCATCTGTACTTACCGGCACATTGTCTGATAGGTTTGATAAGGAGGAGGCTACTTGGCAACGATATGTCTTTGGAGAACTAATATCAATTTAATCAGTAGATGTGAATCCATAGGGATATCTGCATCATCTGCGCAATATCAATATAAACAGCACAAGTTTACCCCCGTTAAATCAACGTAATCAGTAAGCCCGCCTTCCGAGAATATAAAGTCAATGTTACTAATTGTTGCAAGAGTAACGTCTGTGTAATTACAATTGGCTAATGTAGTGTCCACGTGATCAGCACGTGCTAATTTGGTGTCAACGTCATCAGCGCTAGCTCATTGGACATGTGTGAACAGTCATAACGAATGTGGTGTCAACGTAATCAGCGCTAAATCACTTTGTGTCCATGTAATCATCGCTAGTTCACTTGATGTCAATGTGATCAGCGCTAGCTCTTTGGTGTCAATGTCATCAGTCATAACCAATGTCGTGTTAATGTGATCAGTCCTAACGAATACGGTGTCCATGTGATTAGTTCTAACGAATGTGGTGTTTATGTGATCAGCCCTGTCTAATGTTGTGTCAGTGTCATCAGTACTAACGAATGTGGTGTCCATGTGATCAGCTTTAACTAATGTAGTGTCCATGTGTTCAGTCCTAATGAATGTGGTGTCCATGTGATCACTCTTCACCAATATAGTGTCCATGTGTTCAGTGCTAAGGAATGCTGTGTTCATGTGTTCAGTCCTAACGAATGTAGTGTCCATGTGTTCAGTCCTAACGAATGTGGTTTCCATGTCACCAGTCTATACGAATATGGTATCCATGTGATCAGTGTAAACGAATATGGTGTCCATTTGATCAGTCTAAATGAATGTGGTGTCCATGTTATCAGGCTAACCGAATATGGTGTTCATGTGATCAGTCCCTAACGAATGTAGTGTCCATGTGTTCAGTCCTAACGAATGTGGTTTCCATGTCACCAGTCTATACGAATATGGTGTCCATTTGATCAGTCTAAATGAATGTGGTGTCTATGTGATCAGACTAACCGAATATGGTGTCCATGTGATCAGTCCCTAACGAATGTGGTGTATATGTGATCAGTTGTAACGAATGTAGTGTCCATGTATTCATGGAGCTCGAAAAAGTCCGAAAGTACGAAGCGAAAACTCGTACGTGCCAAATTGGTAGCTTTGGGTTTTTTGCTTCCTAATTTCGGGCTTTTGTTTCGCACTTTCAAGCTTTCGACATTTTTCTGATTCGAAAATAATAAGTTCGCTCTAATTCGCTCTTTTAAAATGTTCCAATGGCTGTGCCGTACTGACTTCGGGTCCGAGTGTGTCGTCAGCGTGTCGCCGGATACTTCTCACTGCGCACGCGCCTATCGCTCGCTTTACCTCGAGTACGGCTGGAAGCACACCGACAAACACGCTCTGGACGGAAGTCTTAACAGCAGGCAATAGAAATCGGAAACGCGAAAACTTAACTTCTCATTTTCATTTCGTCGAAAACGCTAAAAGGTGCTCAAAAGTGCAAAGTAAATACTCAAAACTTCGCACTTTAAGATTTTTATTTTTCTAATTTCGAGATTTCTTCCAAGCATTTGCAAGGTCGAAACTCAGAAAAGGTGAGCGACCGCATCCGGTTATTATAATGATCAGCAGTTACCAACCGTAAGGCCCTCACACTGTCAACAACACGTCCATGTAAACAGTAATTTTCAAGAGTCCACAAGTATGCGATGATCAGTGGGCCTACTTACCCACATAAAGTCATGCACCGGGTTATCACTACTTACCAACAAGAAATCTAAGCAATCTGTTTTAGCAGCTCGATCCAAAAGAGAACGCGATAAAAAGTACCGAAGCGATCGCATTGGACAGAGCTACATATTTCCAAACCACAAGATTGAGTTGGCTATTACAGACGGTAGCAAGGACATTTGACAGAAGAGTTAGCTGGCTATTACAGACGATAGCAAGGACATCAAGACTGCAATGGTTATTGCTAGACGATGGCTAGGGCATCTAACGACAGATGGAGCTGGTTATTACAGACGATAGCAAGGGCATCTGACAGAAGGGTGAGCTGGCTATTACAGACGATAGCAAGGGCATCTGACAGAATGGAGAGCTGGCTATTACAGACGATGGCTAGGGCATCTAACGACAGATGGAGCTGGTTATTACAGACGATAGCAAGGGCATCTGACAGAAGGGTGAGCTGGCTATTACAGACGATAGCAAGGGCATCTGACAGAATGGAGAGCTGGCTATTACAGACGATAGCAAGGGCATTTGACAGAAGGGTGAGCTGGCTATTACAGACGATAGCAAGGGCATTTGACAGAAGGGTGAGCTGGCTATTACAGACGATAGCAAGGGCATCTGACAGAATGAAGAGCTGGCTATTACAGACGATAGCAAGGGCATCTGACAGAATGGAGAGCTGGCTATCACAGACGATAGCAAGGGCATCTGACAGAAGGGTGAGCTGGCTATTACAGACGATAGCAAGGGCATCTGACAGAAGGGTGAGCTGGCTATTACAGAGGATAGCAAGGGTATTTGACAGAAGGGTGAGCTGGCTATTACAGTGGATAGCAAGGGCATTGGACAGAAGGGTGAGCTGGCTATTACAGACGATAGCAAGGGCATCTGACAGAAGGGTGAGCTGGCTATTACAGACGATAGCAAGGGCATCTGACAGAATGGAGAGCTGGCTATTACAGAGGATAGCAAGGGCATTTGACAGAAGGGTGAGCTGGCTATTACAGACGATAGCAAGGGCATCTGACAGAATGGAGAGCTGGCTATTACAGAGGATAGCAAGGGCATTTGACAGAAGGGTGAGCTGGCTATCACAGACGATAGCAAGGGCATCAAGACTGCAATGGTTATTACTAGACGATGGCTAGGGCATCTCACAGAAGGGCGAACTGGTTATTGCAGACGAGCATATGGAAGAAAAGGGAGATGGCTATTACACACTATACCATGGGCATCTAACAAGAGAGTGAGCTGGTTATCACAGACGATAGCAAGGGCATGTTGACGGGAGAGTGAGTTGGTTATTATAGACGATAGCAAGGGCATCTGACAGAAAGGAGAGCTGCTTATTACAGACGATAGCGAAGGAGTCTAGTAGAAGGGAAAGCTGGTTTTACAGACGATAGCAAGGGCATATGGCCGAGAAGTGGTTGGTTATTACAGACGATAGCAAGGGCATCTGACAGAATGGAGAGGTGGTTATTACAGACAATAGCAAGGGCATCTGACTTAAGAGTGAACGGGTTATTACAGACAACAGCAAGGGCATCTGGCAGACGGATGAGTTGGCTATTACAGACGATAGCAAGGGAATCTGACAGAATGGAGAGGTGGTTATTACAGACGATAGCAAGGGCATCTGACAGAATGGAGAGGTGGTTATTACAGACAACAGCAAGGGCATCTGACTTAAGAGTGGACGGGCTATCACAGACGATAGCAAGGGCATGTTGATGGGAGAGTGAGTTGGCTATTACAGACGATAGCAAGGGCATCTGACAGAATGGAGAGGTGGTTATTACAGACGATAGCAAGGGCATCTGACTTAAGAGTGGACGGGCTATCACAGACGATAGCAAGGGCATCTGACAGAATGGAGAGCTGGTTATTACAGACAATAGCAAGGGCATCTGACTTAAGAGTGAACGGGTTATTACAGACAACAGCAGGGGCATCTGGCAGACGGATGAGTTGGCTATTACAGACGATAGCAAGGGAATCTGACAGAATGGAGAGGTGGTTATTACAGACGATAGCAAGGGAATCTGACAGGAGATAGAGCTGGTTATTTCACAAGATAGAATGAGTATGTAACATGCAGGGTAATGGTTTGGTCCTTGAGTATCTGGCATGGAGCAGAATGGCTTGGTTTTACACAAGATGAGATGATTATCTGATATGCAGTAAAATGGCTTGGTTGTGACAATTCATAATATCAACATCTGACAGAGAAATTTTCAGGTTATTATAGACAAAAACATATGTAGCTGAGAAGGCTACCGGTAGGGAGTTACTAGCGACAGTATGAACTAAATCTGTGACAAAAGTGCCGAATATATTATTTACAGAGAAAGAATCATAAGCACAGAAGTTATACCTATAATAATGTATTTCTTTCCAGAGGATTAGCAGGTATTCGAGGGTTACAAGAGCTACACATTAAGTTATGAAATCAGAAGTTAGACGTATCATAGTTACCTATTACGTATATACTTACTAAAGCCTAATGGGCAGTCGGAACCTTGGCATTGTGAGGTTTCTGAAACATAAAGAGTGGAACTGTAGATAAGCACGCCCCCTGTATAAAGTCGGGGTTATAATTCATCTCAAGGTATACAATCTCCACTTGGAACGGTATATATTACTATATTACATCAAATTTGTTTAATAATTTTGCAATTATCAATTGCGTAATTATCAATTATCACTCCGAGCCTATGGAGAGGAACTAATGGATATTACATCACGAGTTTACATTACCACTGAAATCCATTCATTTATCGAACCCCTTGACGCTAGAAATTTAAACCTAAAGCTAGGCCAAATCTCTATTGCAACTGACTTCATGGTGTGAAGAACGGTAATTTAAAAAACGAACGAAAATCAAACGACGGTTAAAAGAGCTGTGATGGATACAGTAATTATGCATTGACTGGTTGCTAAAGGACTAGTACACACACGTCTGTATGTCCATGTCATTGCTAAAGCAGTGGTACACAAATGTCTTCAAGGCCAAATGTCGCGGATAGACGTGAATTTTATAGGATTGGTACAAAAACGTCTTTAAGATTCCATGTCACAAACGCATGTGATTGCTAAAGCAATGGTACACAAATGTCTTCAAGGCAATGGCATACAAAGGATCTATGTCAGAAACGAAAGTGGTGGCAAACGCAATGGAACACAGCCGTTTGCGCGATTTCGTATAATATACGAATGTAATAATTAAAGAAATGGTACACAAACAGGAATTTAGGTCAGAGGGATTTGTTGTTGAAAACAAAAGTTCTTACAGGGCTATGAGAGTTTATGTCCTAAGCTCATCCGATGACTGAAGAAAAGGCATTTCAGAGTTTCAGTCTCAAACGGCTGTGCGGGAAAAACATTGGTACACAGAGGGTTTTGGAGTTTATAGATACGAGGAATGACAACGAAAAAAACGAGGAAATATATGAGAGGGTATGGAAATGTCAAGGTTGATGTGAGAACATATAAGCCATGAATGACATAGAAATGCAAGAAATGCTAACGGCAAGGGGATATTTAACACTTGGGGTAAACTGGATTTATATGGACCCTCGGGTAATTTGGACACCCTGGCTATTTCAGCCTAAAATGTTTGTCAGTCCTGCCATCTTTATTGTGGTGATGTAGTTATACCTTCAACACCTTCAACGCATTGTAACCATCTTACCATAAAGTCTAATCTCTGCACGACTTGTCCCCAGAGCATTTGATCCCTCACAATAGTACACGCCGTAATCATTCGCTTGGACGTTGAGGATTTTCAGTGAGTACCAAACATCATTGAGTTGCAATGATGTGCCGTGGGTGAGCAGCTGATTGATATCATGCTTGGCATCGTCTATCAGGGAAACAGGACCTGTGTCTGTGACCATGAACCACCTCAGGTTCGGCTCTGGCATCCCTAAAAGACAACAATGCAATTTAACATCTCAGCATTCACTATCATCTTTCAAACCAAGGACCGGTCAGGTATCTGCCATTTTGAAAGAGAAGCCCTGTGATCATCTTTTGGTAGAAGAGCAGAAACAGCCCTAAACGGCACAGCCATATATTTTTATTTATTTATTTGACTGATTGATGTTTTACGCTGTACTGAAGAATAATTTACTTATACGGCAGCGGCCAGCATTATGGTGAAAGGAAACCGCGCAGAGCCCGGAGGAAACCCACAACCATCCGCAGGCTGCTGGAAGACCTTCCCACGTACGGCCGGAGAGGAAGTCTGCATATCTGACGAGCTTGGTAACCCTACAAATCATCGTTGAATCTGGAATTCTTAAGAGACCACGAGATAATTCATGTTTGAGAACCGGAAACATGAGGTCGTCAATTGTACCCCATGCATGCACAAATGAACAATTTTGAGCAAGCGAGATTTGGTGTGAAGTGAGCGGAAACAGCTGAATTCTCGGGTTATGGAAATAACCAACGCCTGATTGGTTAAAATTTCTAGCATGGTAGTGCTTTCGACTTTCCCAGAGTGCTTGCTTTCTCGGTTATGAAACATCACGAGAACACAAAGGGTGTGCTTTTGTAAACTATATGTGGGTTAAATTACCAATGCATATACACAGTTGGCGAAGCTTTTCTTCCATATTCGAAATTGGTAATTTTCATTTGCATGACCTTTAGATGACCTCAGAAACATGGAATTATGGTGACTTAATGTACCTTTTATTTTACATTCTAAAAGAGCATGGAACCGTCTATTCTGGGCCTGTCCCACTGTGTCCTGCACAGCTTCGGCCTCTGGCTTGAAGTTTACTACCAGCTTAGCGTCATGGTGGGCGGGTGGTATCACGTTGTTGTCTGCCAGGCATCTGTAAATCCCTCGATCATCATTCCTGATATTTGTGATGTGTAGAAAATGACCCTAAAATTAAAGGAGGAATGTATACTTATATAATATCATGTGCACTCAAAATATTGTCATTAACTGGATGTGTTCGTGCAATGTCTTTTTCTATAGACTATCGAAAACAAATTTGTACAAAGTCTTCAATTTTGGGTTATTAAAGCTTCTCCTTGCAAAGTTGCTTTAAACAAACTTAATGGATTTTCAACACTACAAATATTTAATTAGTCCCACAATACAGTCTCACTACATTTGTTTAATTTGCACCATTTACACACAGTTCGAAGAGAGATGTATTTCACTGAGTCATATAAAAGATGTTGAAATAACCAAACTGGACAATCAGTCATGGTTAGGGTTACATCCTTAGCTCAAAGACTAGCCTAGATATGCCAGTGGAAGAGGAATAACGTTAGGGCACGTGTCAGTGGGGCTGCCTTCATTATTGCTGAAACCTTCTAGTTACCTCAAGTCATTACTTACCCTGTGACTGAGCCTGCCATCTGGTAGAGGCTTGCCGTCTGCTCTGATCCAGGTGATGTTGGGGTTTGGATTACCTGTAGCGTTGCACCTGAGAGTAACATCAGATGCCTGATTTCGCTGGACTGTGTCTGAGGTCTGCGACACTTTAATTGTTGGTGGAACTAAAGTTGAAAAATGAAACGAAAGACAGGAGACAATTAACAAGGATGAAAAGGGGAAAATCAGTGGATGACAGGTACTTCATCACTTTACAAATAGTGTTATACATTGATTGTAGACATCGTCTATATGCTACTTACATACATGCAAAAGAAAATAAGTAAACCTTGTCAATTGACTACAGCGTTTTTGTTCAACTGCAGTTTCGAACTTTCCACCTTCTCTTTAATGACACCAAATGCTAACAGTGTGAAAACATAATCATATACAGTTACAGCGGCGACAATTCATTACAGTTTCTGCTCAGTCTTTTATTTGAAAGTCCGTCTTGATGGAAAATCATCAACACTGTTGAATGAGCATCTTCTAATGTGGGCCAACAATATTTTTAATTTCATATATCGATGAAGCTATGCACAGTGCCGACCTTTGGCACCTCACCGGGTAAGTTTCCCACGTGCGAGGCTGGACCGGTCTCTGTGGACTTCATGTTAGGACCCAGTCACTCCTACACCCACGACTATCTACTGCCAAAAAATCGCCAGCATTCTTCGTAAATCTTGGATTGATTGACAGAGGCATTACTTATGGATAACAATTAATGGATTTATCCATAAGTAATGCCTCTGTCAATCTATACCATCCCAATTCCTAAATGCCTCTGAAAGAAATCTTGGATTGGTCGTATGACAAATGGGTGGGGTCTTGGCAACTTTGGAGAATCTGAAGATATCGCCAGCGAATGCGAGACAGTTCAGGTGATGACAGGTGTTTTCCGCAGGCACAAAACCAGCTGCCTTGAAAGGTTATCAATGATTATCGTACATCAATTTAGATTATAGGCTATCAGCTTAGGTCTGGCCTTGTTGGTAGATTTTCATACGCGCATCGCAAACGATAAGGTATATTTAAACGAGTTGTGTATCAACATCTCAAACGATCTTCAATAATACAAAGCATATTTTGTCACAGAAAGCCTGTGATGTCTTGCGATCACGCTGATAAATAAGAGTGGAAGTCAAAGAATCACTTTGGGTGTGACTGCAGGCAATTCCTTGGGTTTTAATCAGGGTGAATGGCAGCAACTGACAACCATTAAAAGATTGTGGTGAATTGCAAATGTTGTAGGTACTGTGGTCGTAACTACAGTGTGTCTGGGGCCTCTTGCACAAAGCGACCGTAGACTAAGTTGATTGTAACTACCATGGCGACACATGTTAAAAGCATATGTTACCATGGCAGTTACAGTCAACATATCCTACGATCGCTTTGTGCAAGAGGCCCCTATGCTATAGGATTACACGACACGATTAAGTGTCGTCGACCGCTACTTGCCACAAAGACCCTCCATGGCAATAACAGGAAAACTTTCTGTCAAAATATATGAGCTGACCTCTAAAAGGTAGGCACCACTGGCTACGTCTTGGCTGAGGCAAGTCCCAGAATGAATATCTACTCATACATGAAAAGACAAGACATTTAATTTGGAATAATGGTGTTCAATCATTACCTTGTACGGTCATATTCCCGTACTTGTACGGCCATTCCCTCTGGTCTTTTCCAACAAGAAATACCGTACATTTGTATCTACCGCTATCTTCTTCACGCAGTCGGTTTACCACCAGAGTGTAGGTGATTTTATCATTTCCACGTACATGGCGGATAACTTCATACTTCTGTTTTCCATTGACCACTTCGTTTTTAGCCAAAATTTCCGTGTCGCTGGAAATCCAGTTATCATTAACACCGCCCAATGGTTGGATCCAATTAACCTGTAATGACAATAGTAATACTATGTTAAGAAGACAGCAAAGCTCCGCCTATAACAGTCCCTTCACTGACTCATCCACCGTGCATCCATCAGTACCTTCAGTAGCAACAGTATCAGACTCATTTGCTTTGTCCTGGTCTATGGCATGAAAGCCAAAGTTAAGACGGTTGGACTTTTACAAAGCATGAGTTTCTAACCAGGAAACAGGGATTCCCCGCCATCGAAAGAGAGGCGGTCTTTCCAAATAAATGCATAACACTACTATAATGTTTCTTAGAGCCGATTTCCCTCAGACTCAGAACTTTGCATTCGCTGCCTCTGATGGAAGACTGCGTCAGTCAATAAAATGGTAGAAAATGAGGAATGGGGGTAGATTGTCCTGGAACCCATTTCACTTGTACGAGAGCGGCCGTGTTTATGGATGAACAACACCCTGCAAGATACCTTAAGAACCATCAGGAGCTGAAGCAAAGGTCAAAGAATACAAAACAGAACCTTACTGGCTGAGAAGTCTCCATTACTTTGCCAGTTAGTGCCTTTGTTAGTCACAATTGGATTCGTCGTTACATAATGCATAGTATCACGTCATTACACGACAAGTTTTACGGAAACTGCCGAAGATTTTGTTTTTGAGGACTTTTCACTTGAAGGTGTTAAATACTAATAATCATCGTAAATCATATTTGAGCAGTGGCATTAGCTCTGTTCCATATAAGGTATCCTTCACATCATTTTATTATTTCCACTTGATTTCTCCGGGACTGAAGAAGCAAGTTTTTTATATTGGTATTTGCTTCACTTTAACACAGTACTTCAGCCTAAACAATATGGATAATAGTATCAACAGATAATCATAATCTAGCGCTGTAACATTTAAATAAGGGATGGTAATCTTAGACTGTAACTTGCAGATAAGTGATGATAATCTAGTACTGTAACATGCAGATAAGTGATGATAATCTAGGACTGTAACATACAGATAAGTGATGATATCTAGTACTGTAGCACTCACTCACTCACCAGTAATGTAATGTGCACAGTGCGGCGTATTAATTGTGCTTCACGTCCATATTTATTCAAAAATTTTCAATTTTGTCAATTTTTATCTATTTATATAGTCTTCAATTTCATTTTGAATATCCTGTCGGATCAGTTTATGTAGCTTACATGTACTTTTAAGTTTACTGACGGCACAGGTCAGATAGCTTAAAGTATTATCCTGTTGTCTGCTGACTGTACAATTCAGGTACCCTATTCTGTTGTCTACTTACTGTACAGTTGAGGTAGCTTACCTTATTATTCTGCTGTCTGCACAATTCGAGTAGCTTACCTTATTATTCTGTAGATTGCTTGCTGATGACTGTACAGTTCAGGTGGCATACTTTATTATTCTGCTGACTGCACAGTTCAGGTAGGTTACCTCATTATTCTGCCTTCTGCAGACTGTACAGTTCAGGTGGGATACTTTATTCACTTGTTATATGCTGACTGTACAAGTGGTTTACCTTATTATACTGCTGTCCACTGACTGTATAGTTCCAGTAGCCTACCTTATTGTTCTGTTGCCTGCTGACAGTACAGTTCAGGTAGCCTGTGTCACCTTTCCTCTTCACTTCAGGGAAAATGTCTTCCACAATCTGGGGGTTCTGACAACTCACTGAAACACAGTAAACAAATTTTGTATCAGCCAATTGAATGTATATGATCCCAGCCCAAGATTTATGGTATCTTACTTTAGTAAAACGGCAAGCAATTTATTTTGTCGAATAAAATACAAAAGCCATTTTTATCTTATTATTTTATTAATTATTATTTAGCTTTATTTATTTATACATCTGGCTGTTGTTGACTGACGAAATTTTAACTTACTCGATGTTGGTCAGATGATGGTACCTACGCCAACATGGGTAATTGAAGAACTTCCTTCTGAGGAATGTTCACACCATTTTGGTTGTAAACTATCGGATATAAACGTTTGTATACACTACCATCCTCGACTGGTTTATTATCCATCAGACGTCAGGCGTCACCCTCAGGTGTGACTCTCAGGTCTATTTCAATCAGTAGTCAAATGTCACTCTCTGGTGTATTGTCAATCAGAAGTCAGGCGTCATTCTCAAATGTATTGTCCATCAGTAGTCGGGGGTCCCTCTCAGGTGTATTGTTCAGCAGCAGTCTGGTGTCCCTCTTAGGTGTATTGTTCATCACTGGTCAGGTGTCTCTCCCAGGTCTATCCTTATCAGTACTCAGGTGTCCCTCTTAAGTGTATTGTCCATCAGTAGTCAGATGTCACTCTAAGTTGTATTGTTCATCAGTAGCAAAGTGTCACTCTAAGGTGTAATGTTAATCAGTAGTCAGGTGTAACTCTCAGGTGTATTGTTCATCACTAGCCAGGTGTCACTCTCAGGTGTATTGTTCATCAGCAGCCAGGTGTCACTCTCAGGTGTATTGTTCATCAGTAGTCAGGTGTCACTCTCAGGTGTATTGTCCCACTCAAGTGTCCCTCTCAGGTGCATTGTTCATCAGTAGTCAGGGTAACTCTCAGATGTATTGTTCATCAGTAGCCACGCGTCACTCTCAGGTGTATTGCCCCTCAGTAGTCAGGTGTCACTCGTATATGTATCGTTATTAGTAGTCAGGTGTCACTAGCATGTGTATCGTCATTAGTAGTCAGGTGTCACTCTCAGATGTATTGTCCCACTCAAGTGTCCCTCTCAGGTGCATTGTTCATCAGTAGTCAGGGTAACTCTCAGATGTATTGTTCATCACTAGCCACGTGTCACTCTCAGATGTATTGCTCATCACTAGCCACGTGTCACTCTCAGGTGTATTGTTCGTCAACAGTCAGGTGTCACTCTCAGGTGTATTGTTCATCAGTAGTCAGGTGTCACTCTCAGGTGCATTGTTTTCAGTTGTCAGGTGTCACTCGCAGGTGTATCGTCATTAGTAGTCAGGTATGACTGTCAAATGTATTGTCCAACAGTAGTCTGGTGTCACTCGCAGGTGTATCGTCATTAGTAGTCAGGTGTGACTCTCAACTGTATTGTCCATCAGTAGTCAGGTGTCACTCCCAGTGTATTGTTCATCATTAGTCAGGTATCACTCACAGATGTATTGTTCATCAGTAGTCAGGTGTCACTCTCAGGTGTATTGTCCGCAAGTATTCAGGGGTCACTCTCAGGTGTATCGTCATGAGTTGTCAGGTGTCACTTGCAGATGTACTGTCCATCAGTAGTCAGGTAAAAGAGTCATGTCCGACATTCGTATTCCATTCGTAGTCGGTAAAGGGCGTTCCAAGTTCGCAAGATCCCTTTCCAAAACAACGCTCCCAAAGACAAAGTATGTAAGCAATTACACAAATAGTAAATAAAGCCGGTAACTCACAAGAGAGAAGCGGTCATCTGTTTTCAATGATGTCGGGCAGAAAGTGGATATTACAGGCATGAATTCCATATCAAAGTTCAATTTCGTAGTCCATGAATGAGTTCCAGGTCAAATAACAATTAAATAAGGTATGTCAGTCGCGCTTTGATTGCAACTGTTCTTAAAGGCATCATGCAGATGTAATGAGCATGGCTGCCTTTACGGCCCCTAGCCCCAGGTTAAGCGGTGTTGGCTACCTCAGTAGTAAAAATAACGAGCGTTATAGACCTTAACCGAACAGTTTGTGATTCAAAAGTAACGGACGATTACCTCTTTCCCGTTAATATAAGAGGTGCCATCAATGATGTTACACATGACATGCTGGTCTGCATGAAAGCTAACTACTCGGCAACCAGCGACATCTATGTTGTTAAATACCATGTACGCGATAGATATGTACATAAGGATAACAGCTCCGTCTATGTGGTTGATCACAATGCAGATCGCCAGACATTCTGAACGCTCTGTCCATACCTACCAACGAGAGTGTTATACTCATTGAAAAATTTGAAAAAACTTGATGGAGTATCCTTCACAAACTAGTTTTGGAACTAGCAACTTGTGACGCAGATTAAAGCCATCACAATTTACGCAAGATCTGACAAATGTTACAGGCGAGATAGACGCCATATGCAGGACCCATTGGTACATTGCTATCCAAATAAGGATAATTTACAACATAAAAATTGAAATTATCCCTTTTGTCGTAAAGGCTGCGTGAAAGGAGACCTTGTTCGTCTTTGTACAGATATAGATCCAAATAAGACGTACCATCAGGACTATCTGTTGTCTCTTTAAATCCAGTAAAGGCTGACAGATTTCCTTCACCGCTTCACCAATATGCGGGTTATTTAAATAGTTAGTAGTTCATCCGTAGTCAATTGTCACCCCCAGGCGTTTTGTCTATCAGTAGTCAGGCGTCACTCTCAGATATATTGTCCATCAGTAGTCGTCACTCTCTGGTGTATTGTCCATTATATTGAAGGCCTGAGGTGTATCGTTATCAGCGGTCAGGCGTCACTCTCACATGTATTGTTCCTCAGTAGTCAGGTGTCACTCTCAGGTATATCGTCATCAGTTGTTAGGTGTCAACTTCAGGTGTATTGTTCTTCAGTAGTCAGGAGCCACTCCCAGGTGTTTTGTCTATCAGGTGTCACTCTCAGATGTAGTGTCCATCAGTAGTCATGCGTCACTTTCCGGTGTATTGTTTATCAGTATTCAGGTGTCACTCCCAGGTGTATTGTTCATTAGTAGTCAGGTGTTACTCTCAGGTGTATTGTCCACAAGTAATCAGATGTCATGCTGAGGTGTGTTGTTATTAGCAGTCAGGTGTTGCTCTCATGTGTATTGTTCATCAGTAGTCAGGTGTCACTCCCAAGCCTTTTGTCTATCAGCACTCAGGCGTCACACTCAGATGTATTGTCCATCAATAGAAACGCGTCACTCTCAGATATATTGTTCATCACTAGTCAGGGTCATTTCTTGATGTATTGTCCATCAGTGGCCAGTTATCACTCTCAGGTGTCTTGTTAATCAGTAGTCAGGTGTCACTGCTAGGTGATTTGTCCAACAGTAGTCAGGTGTCATTCTCAAGTGTATTGTTCACCAGTAGTCAGGTGTCACTATCAGCCTATTGTCTATCAGTAGTTAGGTGTCACTCTCAAGTGTGTTGTCCATCAGTTATCAGGTGTATTGTCCATCACTAGTCAGGGTACCTTTCAGATGCATTTTTCATTAGTAGTCAGGTGTCACTCTGAGGTGTGTTGTCCGCAAGTAATCAAGTGTATTGTCATTACCAGTCAGGTGTCACTCTCAGGTGTATGGTCTATCTGTAATCAGGCGTCACTATAAGGTGTATTGTCCATCAGCAGTCAGGCGTCAGTGTCATAGGTATTGTCAATCAGAATTCAGGTGTCACTCTCAGGTGTGTTCTATATCAGTAGTCAGGGTCACTCCCAGATGTATTGTTCTTTAGTAGTCGGCGTCACCCTCAGATGTGTTGTCCATTGGTAGGCAGGTGTCACTCACAAATGTATTGTTCATCAGTTGTCCGGTGTCACTCTCAGATGTTTTGTTTGTGAGTAGTGAGGTGTCACACTAAGATTTATTGTTCATCAGTAGTCAGGCATCCCTTTCAGATGTATTGTCCATCAGCAGTCAGGTGTCATTGTTAGGTGAATTTTTCATCAGTAGTCATGTGTCACTCCCAGGTGTATGGTTTACCACTATTTAGACTTCACGCTCAGGTGTATTCTCCATCAGTAGTCAGTTACTACTCTCAGGCGTATTGTTCATCACCACTTAGGGTCACTCTCAGGTGTATAGTCTATAAGTAGTTAGGTGTCACTCTCAGATGTATTGTTCACCATTAGTCACGTGTTACCCCGCGGGAGTATTGTTCCGTCACTATCACGTGTATGGTATATCGGTAGTCAGGTGTCACTCTCAGAGGCATTGTCCATCAGTAGTTAAGCGTCACTCTTAGGTGTTTTGTCCATCAGTAATCAGGTGTCACTCTTAGGTGTATTGTTTATTAGTAGTTAGGTGTCACTCCTAGGTGTTTTGTTTGTCAGTAGTCAGGTGTCACTCTCGGGTGTATTGTTAATTAGTAGTCAGGCGTCACTCTCAGGTGTCTTGTCTGCAAGTAATCATGGGTCACTCTCAGGTGTATCTGCACCAGTAGTCAGGTGTCACTCTCACGTGTATTCTTCATCAGTATTCTGATCTCACTCTGAGGTGTTTTGTCTAACAGTGGTCAAGTGCCACTCTTAGGTGTATGGTTTATCGGTACTCAGACGTCGCTCTCAGCTGTATCGTTTATCAGTAGTCAGATCTGACTCTAAGGTATTTTGTCTATCAATAGCCACGTCCCACTCTCAGGTGAATGGTCTGTCGTTACTCAGGTGTCACTCTCAGCTGTATTGTTCCTCAGTAGTCAGGTATCACTCTCAGGTGTCATGCTCATTAATAGTCAGGTGTCACTCCCAGGTGTATTGTCTATAGGTAGTCAGGTGTCACTCTCAGATGTATTGGACATCACTAGTCAGGTGACTTTCTCAAGGGTGTCGTTATCAGTACTCAGGTATCACTCTCAGGAGTATTGTTCATAAGTTATCAGGTGTCACTCTCAGGTGTATTGATTAGCAATTGTCAGGTGTCACTCCCAGATGTATTGCCTATCAGTAGTCAGGTGTCACTCTCAGATGTATTGTTCATCAGTAGTCAGGTGTCTCTCTCAGGTGTATCGCTATCAGTATTCAAGGTCACTCTAAAGTGTATTGTCTCTCAGTAGTCAGGTATCACTCTCAGGTGTATTGATCAGCAGTAGTCATGCGTCACCCTTAGGGGTATTGTTCATTAGTAGTCAGGTGTCGCTTTCTGGTGAATTGTTCATCAGTAGTCATGCGTCAGTCTCAGGTGTATCGACATCAGTAGGTAGGCGTCACTCTCAGGTGTATCGTTATTAGTAGTCAGGTATCACTCTCAGGTGTGATATTCATTAATAGCCTTGTGTCACTCCCAGCTGTATTGTCTATTAATAGTCAGGTGGTATTCTCAGGTAAACGTTATCAGTAGTCAGGTATCACTCTTAGGTGTCATGTTCAATAATAGTCTGGTGTCACTCCCAGGTGTATTGTCTATTAATAGTCAGGCGTCATTCTCAGATGCATTGTTCATTAGTAGTCATGTATCACTCTCAGATGTATTGTTCATCAGTAGTCAGGTATCTCTCTCAGGTGTATCGCTATCAGTATTCAAGGTCACTCTAAAGTGTATTGTTTCTCAGTAGTCAGGTATCACTCTCAGGTGTATTGATCAGCAGTAGTCATGCGTCACCCTTAGGGGTATTGTTCATTAGTAGTCAGGTGTCGCTTTCTGGTGAATTGTTCATCAGTAGTCATGCGTCAGTCTCAGGTGTATCGTCATCAGTAGGTAGGCGTCACTCTCAGGTGTATCGTTATTAGTAGTCAGGTATCACTCTCAGGTGTGATATTCATTAATAGCCTTGTGTCACTCCCAGCTGTATTGTCTATTAATAGTCAGGTGGTATTCTCAGGTAAACGTTATCAGTAGTCAGGTATCACTCTTAGGTGTCATGTTCAATAATAGTCTGGTGTCACTCCCAGGTGTATTGTCTATTAATAGTCAGGCGGTATTCTCAGATGTATTGTTCATTAGTAGTCATGTATCACTCTCAGGTGAATTTTCCATCAGTAGTCAGGTGTCACTCACGGGTGTATTTTCCATCAGTAGTCAGGTGTCAATTTCGGATGTATTGTCCGCCAACCAGTCAGTCTACGTTAGAATTTATGAAGTCCAAATACATAATGTTGTTACGCGTATCTTGCTTATGCCCAATGGTTTGTCCAGGGTGAAAAAAAGTAGGCCCTACATATCATTTTCAATATTTCAATATTTTCAATAATAAGACAGTAATCAAGAATTCTACACTTATACTACCACGGTCGGGCTGACAAAACATGAAACACAAAACATACATATACCTCTGACTATTGTGTTGTATTCTGCATTAAAACATGCTAGGGCTGCGTTTGAATTGCGATAAAGGATGTAAGCATGATCTAGTAGTCATGTCTAGGGGGCTACATGAAATGTGTCTTTGTTCCGGGTGACTAAGGTCAGGAAAGTTTTTATGAAAGTATTAACAGATTTTCCCCAGCCCTGTACGTGTAAACAGATGGAAGGCTATATAAATGTATGCTATGGTAGGCTGATGTTAGGCTGAGTCGATTCTGTTGTATAGAGGTTAATCTTGGGATATATGCATATTGTCAGCTAGCACGATTCAGTGATATGATAACCAGAATGTGGCACTCGATAGGCAATCAACTACTCTACAATACATGTGTAGAGGTCTCAACGTTGCGAAATCCGTCGATGAATGTCAGAGATACTGGACAACCTACTTATGTATTAAAGTGCAAACAATACTCGAATCATAACGCTAAGGAAAAAGTTTCTGACTTTCCATATAGACATTCATAGTACAGTTTTGTTTATAATGAATCATAGCAGTGTAATTAGTTAAAATGAAACCAACAGTACTCGAATTTACTCCACTGATTAGTCATATGACGGCGACGGTATTTGAAGAAAATCCCAGCCATACGCCTGCCGGCTTTGGAAAAAAAAGGCTTTAACGGAATGGGTCAGGTGGTGGATTCATGCTGAGGACCTAATTAATTACCATGATAATGTTTAGATGAATTCAAGCATGGTGGAGAATGAAAATTTTCATCCCAACAAAACATAAAAGAAAATTTATCATTCATAGTGGACTTTCTCTCTTTTTAGAACAAAGACTGAAGGGATTAGTTATCGTTTCGATTGCTATACTATAGTAATGTACTATAGATATACTGTAGACCTACTGATAGTAGATATACTGTAGACCTACTGATAGTAGATATACTGTAGACCTACGGATAGTAGATATACTGTGGACCTACGGATAGTAGATATACTGTAGACCTACTGATAGTAGATATACTGTAGACCTGGCGTGCTCCCTGTAAAGTAATCCAATGTTTAGATTATTTGCTACATCTGTGGACATTGGTCAAGATAACATTACCCTATTTTGGGGAGAATCTCTTTTTTTTTTTCGTTAAAGCAAGATGTTCTTGACAGGATGCCCTGAAGTGTCATGTCCGAGATTCGTTCATGACCCGTAAACCATAAAGGGGTGTTACACGTCAATAACCGCCAGACGATAATCGCAAGGCCCACTTTGACTTCGACACCTCTGAGTTCCATGGACGTCTTGTCGACTCCTTAAACTCCATGTTGTAGACAGCACTGTGAGCAGCTTATATTTTACTTAGTGGAATCTCTTGCAAAATGTCAAGAGAGTCACATCTTCTAAACGATACAGACCAGTTGCGCGAAGCTTTCTTAACGCTTCGTTCCCCGTGCCTGTGTGGTACGATGGCTTCGCTCACACAAACCCGGACATTGGAGAGCTTGCACAAGGCCTGGCTCCAACCTTTCGTCAAAGCCTGTTCGTTCATCGCTTTTGTTTTTAATCTACAAGAACGAATTCTCCATCCCCCACCACCCCCCATAGAATAATTCAATATCCTAAAATAATTTTACCTGAGGTTATCAGGATGGATAGAGTACACGTTCCCCAGTGAGCAAAGGTAAATATACCCTGCAAAGTAGGTCAGGTTTTGTTGAATCCTGCCTGAAGCCTTTATAAATCCGTCGTACAATGTTTATCTGAATCTCTACACATGCACAGTAATTTAGGTCAGTCCTCTGTTAAGGGTGTGTTTTCATGTCAGGGAAAAATTTCCAAATCCAAATGAAGAGATATATATTGTAGAGCAATAGTGCGCCATAATGCTTATGGTTGTGCAATCCTGTGGTCGCTGAACCTTTACCAGTACCGGATGACCACTGTAGGCATGACGCTCCACCCAGTCATGTTACTATATATATTGCAACCATACCAACCAGTACTACGCTTAAAAACAGGTACTGATCGCTAAGGAGATCAGAAAATTTAATCGCAGGTTCGCGGTAGGCGGTGGGCGGTTCAAAGGGATCAGCCATTACTTTGTTAACCCTTTACATTCAAATATCTCTAATCCTTTGAAATATAAAATAACCAATTTACACCTCTTTCGATACTCTTTCACCTGACACCAAAGTTACTACCATCCGACTCAAGGGGGATGCTACAATCGTTATATATGATCAATACAGTGTGCTACACAGTATACACGTGTCATGGCATTCCATGGCCAGGTAAGAATTCCAGATTATATGTTAACTGGTAGAGTTATAAAGCATCCCACGGTCAGGTAAGAATTGCAGATTATATGTTAACTGGTAAAATTACTAGGCATCCAATGACCAGGTAAGAATTCCAGATTATATGTTAACTGGCATAGTTAAGAAAACATCCAACGGCCAGGTAAGAATTCCAGATTATATGTTAATTGGTACAGTTACCAAGCATCCCACAGCCAGGTAAGAATTCCAGATTATATGTTAATTGGTAGAATTACCAAGCATCCCACGGCCAGGAAAGAATTCCAGATTATATGTTAACTTGTAGGATTACCAAACATCCCATGCCCAGGTAAGAATTCCGGATTATATGATAACTGGTAGATTACCACGCATCCCACGGACAGGTAAGAATTCCTGGTTATATGTTAACTGGTAGAATTAACAAGCATCCCACGGGCCAGGTAAGAATTGCAGATTATATGTTAAATGGTGAAATTACCAAACATCCCATGGCCAGGTAAGAATTCCAGAATATATGTTAACTGGTAAAATTACCAAGCATCCCACGGCCATGTAAGAATTCCAGATTATATGTTAATTGGTACAGTTACCGAACATCCCACGGCCAGGTAAGATTTCCAGATTATATGTTAACTGGTAGAATTACCAAGCATCCTATGGCCATTTAAGAATTCCAGATTATATGTTAATTGGTACAGTTACCAAACATCCCATGGCCAGGTATGAATTCCAGATTATGTGTTAATTCATAGAATTACCAAACATCCTACAGCCAGGTAAGAATTCCAGATTATATGTTAACTGGTAGAATTACCAAGCATCCAACGGCCAGGTAAAAATTCCAGAATATATGTTAATAGGTACAGTTACCAAACATCCCACGGCCAGGTAAGAATTCCAGATTATATGTTAAATGTAGAATTACCAAACATCCCATTGACAGGTAAGAATTCCAGATTATATTTTAACTGGTAGAGTTACCCAGCATCCCACAGTCAGGTAAGAATTCCAGATTATATGTTTACTGGTACAATTACCAAACATCCCATTGACAGGTAAGAATTCCAGATTATATATTAATTGGTACAGTTACCAAGCATCCCACGGCCAGGTAAGAATTCCAGATTATACGTTAATTGGCAAAAATTACCAAACATCACATGGCCAGGTAAGAATTCCAGATTATATGTTAACTGGTAGAATTACCAAGCATCCCATGGCCAGGTAAGAATTTCAAATTATATATTAATTGGTACAGTTACCAAGCATCCCACGGCCAGGTAAGAATTCCAGATTATATGTTTATTCGTAGAATTATCAAACATCCCATCGTCAGGTAAGAATTCCAGATGATATGTTAATTGGTACAGTTACCAAGCATCCCACGGCCAGGTAAGAATTCCAGATTATATGTTAACTGGTAGAATTACCAAACATCCCAAGGCCAGGTAAGAATTCCAGATTTTATGTTAACTGGTAAAATTACCAAGCATCCCATGGCCAGGTAAGAATTTCAAATTATATATTAATTGGTACAGTTACCAAGCATCCCACGGCCAGGTATGAATTCCAGATTATATATTAATTTGTACAGTTACCAAGCATCCCACGGCCAGGTATGAATTCCAGATGATATGTTAATTGGTACAGTTACCAAGCATCCCATGACCAGGTAAGAATTCCAGATTATGTGTTAATTCATAGAATTACCAAACATCCCACGGCCAGGTATGAATTCCAGATTATATATTAATTTGTACAGTTACCAAGCATCCCACGGCCAGGTATGAATTCCAGATGATATGTTAATTGGTACAGTTACCAAGCATACCACGGCCAGGTAAGAATTCCAGATTATATTTTAATTGGTACAGTTACCAAGCATCCCATGGCCAGGTAAGAATTCCAGATTATATGTTAACTGGCAGAATTACCAAACATCCGAAGGCCAGGTAAGAATTCCAGATTATATGTTAATTGGTACAGGTAGCAAGTATCACACGGTCAGGCAAGAATTCCAGATTATATGTTAACTGGTACAGTTAACAAGCATGCCACGGCCATGTAAGCGTTCCAAACTATAAGCTAACCGGAAGAGTTACCAAGCACGTCGTCAAAAACACGCAGTGACTCTTTAGATCTGTACAGTGACTGTACATCGGTAGATTTTCCTACCGTACAACAAATGTTATTGCAGTATCAACTAAAACCTTATATTGCTATAAAAAGCTTTGTATGAGAAAACAGAGGAATATATGGGGTTATTATTTGAAAAGCTATACCCTATACTCCAAATCTAAAGCAAACTGAAACCAGGGCATAGTTTAAATCGACTGGAAACGACTGCTTGTCTATAGTGTGGAGAACGGGCGCGGAATCAGTGGGGGTGATTTTGTCATCTCCGCTGACTGCCATGTTTAAGAATGTCGTGTTGCCCACAAGTAGATGATAAGGTTCCACTGATTAGTTACTATACTTTTGCCCAGAAATCGAGACAATGAAAAGCATATTTTCATCATTGCCCACTTACATGCTGGTGTGTTCCATCTTCCATACCGATGTATGGAAGATTGAACACACCAGCATTATGGTTTCAACACATTGAACACATCAGTATTAGGGTTTCAAGATGAAAGCCGGGAGTCTAATATTTTAGCTAGGATTATTTCTGCCTTCTCTGAAAATTGCGTGTGTTTAGCGAGAAAACATAAGAGATAACTTCTTACACAGTTCATCACGAGATCGCGTGGGTTTTGTACGGTTTTCGTGTAAATTAACCAGAAAGCAGCTTCGCTGAGAAGCTAAAATGTGGTCAGTAGATAGAACTTCTGTCCTTCGTTTCTTTCTTTTTTTGAACACACGTAACCATATATCAAAAGTGATAGTTCT
Source organism: Liolophura sinensis (assembly GCF_032854445.1). NCBI lineage: Eukaryota > Metazoa > Mollusca > Polyplacophora > Chitonida > Chitonidae > Liolophura > Liolophura sinensis. Next base: position 90,040,684 of record NC_088295.1, on the reverse strand, counting down.
GTCTCAAAATGTGTTTAAAATTTGCTATATTCATTGTCACGTTACAGCGAGACTGAAGTTAGCAGCGGGCTAGTTATTAGTAACTAGTTATTTGACTAACTACCAAATAACTCTGCAGCGGGTTAGTTATTTGAATAACGACTAACTAACCATCAACAGGCTAGTTATTCGAATAACCAATAACTAAGCCAGCGCCGGGTTAGTTATTTGAATAACTAATAACTAACACAGCAGCGGGTAAGTTATTGGAATAACCAATATCTAACCCAGCAGCGGTGTAGTTATCCCAAATCAGTTATTCGAATAACTAATAACTAACCAGCAGCGGGTTAGTTTATTTGAAATTAGTTATTTGAATAACTAACACATCAACAAGTTAGTTATTGGAACTAGCAGCGAGTTAGTAAGTCGAATAACGAATAACTAACCTGCAACGTTAGATATTGGTTATTCCAGTAACTAACCTGCTGCTGGTTAGTTGTTAGTTATTAGAATAACTAAATCGGTGCTGGCGAAGTTATTTGTTATTCGAATGACTAACCCGCTTCCGGTTAGTCATTAGTTATTCGAATACCTAACCCCCTATTCGAATAACAAATAACTAACCGGCTGCTGACTTCAGTGTGCTCACGATACATCAGTTTTACCAGTGACAAATCTTACCTTAAGCACTGGTTCAAGATTTTAGAGCAATCATTGCTCCTAAGGAGCTGAATGTTAGTGACGACAACGATCTGTAATTGATGTATATACGCGTACATTGATGGTTAGGAAAGATGTATACTTATTACTTATGAAATTGTACGTAGCTTACACATGTGACTAAGTGCGCTAATAACTTATTTAGGCCAAAATTCCAATTTAATTTATGCCAAATTAACAGTTTGTATATTTCTATATTTCTATTCATGTCTTATTTGAAATGATAGAGCGATTCATGGATACGCCTCCCAAATCATCTTTAGCCAACCAGGAAGACCGATAAAAATACTTCAGTTAGTGCAGACCGGAAGGTTTTCTGCAGATTATAACATACAACGAAAAAGAGAAAATCGCTAATAACTGTAAAGCCCTGTCAAAATAAGAACGGAAATCCTGTATTTTGATTGTCAAGAACTTTTTAAAAAGTTACTCATTCTTTCATATTCGAAAGAGTTATGACTGGGTGTAATTATATTCTCAACCCAGATACCGCCTGTTTTATAGCAGAAGTGGCATCACTGTCAGCTGCAGTAATTTAGCTGAAAAGCATCACAAATCTGACACAAATGGCCAATTAACATAATCCAGAATTATGAAAACGACCGTATCATCGTAAGCTGGAACATGTTGTAAACTTTCTGTGACTGAACAAAAGTGAATTCTGGACAAACTGTATAAAATTACTTGATAGTTAAGCATTAAACATGTGTTAAGTATGGAGTCTATTGATGGTTCACTTTTGGACAATCGTGACGTCAAATATTGCTGAAGTAGTTTTCATTTCACTGGAAATGTGACACTTGTCAGTCGACACACTGACTCTGTGTAAGTTACATGGATATTAATAAAGACTCCAACTCGATCAATGGCAATTTGTACTTGTTTACGAGGTTGCTGATACGAAGAGGTTATTTTCTATCACGGATTGTACGTCACAATTCACTCGTATCAGAAAACCTGGGCTCTTTCCATAGAGCATAGAATCAATAGATTCGAATGGCCTGCCGTGGAGAGAGTAGGAACCAGAATTTTTCTAAAGCAGACGCTAAAATTTTCATTTAATAAAAATAAATCTGAATTTAATAAAAAATAACACTTTTTTGTTTATGTGTCGTGCAATGTTTGGCTTGCTATAGTTCAATTTTCATTCCATAGTATATAGAAATGCAGATCCAATTAGTCGTATAACATAACATGTATGATTTACTGACGTAGTTACATTAAGATGAAATTTCAGCTTACAAAATGTGAAGAAAGCGCTTTACCATGACTCTTTATTATTGCCATCTATCACACATGCCCTGAAACATTAACTGTTCTCATTATCTGCATATACTCACCATGTATAGACACATTCTGGACATTTGAAAACTGGGTCGTCCCACTGGCACTTGATGTCATGGTACACCTGAACGAGGCCGGATCGCTACACCTGACTGAATTTATCCTCAGCTCAAAAAACCCGGATGTTTTACCAGCATCAAAGGACGAGGTAACATTAGCCCGCTGCTGAATATCACCGATGGTAGTTCCCCATTTAGGCAGGTATGGATCTCCTGGTTTAAAGTTTACAATATATGTAAGGAGGTTGTCATATCCCCCAGCATCATTGGCCTTCTGCAGACCTAGTATAAACAGCTTAACTCCTTGTGAAAGTGACTGTTCTCTACAGGTGATCGTCAGAGTGCTTCCCTCATTCAGGCTGGTCGGGGACACGGATATTTCCACACCTGTAACTGGATTGGACATGCCCAGCGTTAGTGGCGTAAGGAATGGTCATACTTACTGAGGTTAATGATTCTGAGAACAGAATGCACTATATAAACACATAGTATACATGAATAAACAAACAACAATTTAACACGCACTCTGTTAAAGCGATCTCCAGAGTCTCCACAAAAAAGGTTATGGGGAACTTTGATATTTTATAGCTCACACAAACGTCTTTTCCAGGTCGATGGGAAAGTTGAGATCACATCCACAAAAATGTCTTTAGGATGTATGCACTTGATTGGCAACTTTGAGTCAACAGTGGTTTTGTTTTACACGAGGACAGTCAGATCATTAGTAAAGGAAACCCTACAAATCCAGTTGGATGCCTTATCCACACCAGTTCATAGGCACTTATTTGTACATTGTATATTAACCGTTGTTGAGCTTTATCAGTATTTTGTTTTATTCTTGTTATGGTCTTATTGTTGTGATTGGAATATCATGTGAAGCCAGGTAGAAAGGAGTTGGTGCATTTTTTGGAAAATCTGTGTAAGCCTACATGTATGTCGTCTTGTTTATTTTTAGTCTTAGACGAGTAGAGTTGGCCATTATCACAAATTCGCTTGGAAACCGGGGCGTCCCAACCCCGAGGGTTGCGGCCCTCGTCACGAGGACGGAACTATTTGCGCGTGATTTGCCTCGTCTTCGTTTGCTACTATTTAAGCATTTACATGAACGGTCAGAATAAAACCTTAACTGAGGTAAATTGACCAGAGACCGTATTTATCCGGTTAGAAGTAACCATTTACAAGTTACCACACAGCCCTCACTGGTTTAACTTCTGGTCTATAATGACTTTATATTTGTTATGTTGATGATTTATATAAAGGGAATTTGACCTGTCCAAATCTTGATAATGTAGAAAGTTTTATCTGGACTGTGACAGAATGCGTAGAGTGGTGTAAATAGAATCTGCATCTAATGTGTGTAAATGTGGTAAAACTATTCGATTTATGTATACGGAATATCTAAGGTATTAGTGATTATTGTAGGGGTATCATTTCCCCTATTGGCATTTTTGAATTAGTGACCATGTGTGACCTCATCGATTTGTCGTGTTGCCAATTTAGTGAATCAGCGCACCCAGACCCAATCCATTTAGATGGAGTGAAGTGGTCCGTTACAGCCAACCAAATAAAGCAAATTGCTTCATTTGTGTCTGTCAGGAAAGGCTTGAAGCCTCGACTCTTCAGATCGGCCATTCAGTCCACTTGTGTATTTGGTCACAAACAAATTGTAATCAAAAGTTTAATTGTTTGTTAAAAGACTATTAGGACAACCAAACTTGTGATGAAATTTCTGTACTATACCGTTGAGTGGGAGAAACCAAACAACCAAACTTGTGATGAAATTTCTGTACTATACCTTTGAGTGGGAGAAACCAAACAACCAAACTTGTGATGAAATTTCTGTACTATACCTTTGAGTGAGAGAAACCGAACAACCAAACTTGTGATGAAATTTCTGTACTATACCTTTGAGTGAGAGAAACCGAACAACCAAACTTGTGCTGAAATTTCTATGCTATACCTTTGAGTGAGAGAAACCGAACAACCAAACTTGTGCTGAAATTTCTGTACTATACCTTTGAGTGGGAAAAACCGAACAACTAAACTCAGCAGGAACAAATTCCTCGGAAACATCTGGAACAAAAAATGACATTTATGTATATCGGCAGAATGTTGGTGGGATACTTTGGTGCAAATAAGTACGGCAAGCCAAATGTTTTTGAAAAGCTCTAAAAATATAAAATGTGAAGAAACATACATTCAGTACAATCTAGACCAAGAAAAAAAATAAACAAAAAAAAAACAAAAACAGGAAAGATCATGTGCGGTTGTTCAAAATGTTATCATTACACTAGACTGTCACCAGACTATGGATGTCCCATTTTGCGTTCTCTACTTAAACTCGAGAGAATCGCTCCACTTTACTATTAAATTGGTGCGTTTCTCTGCTTTGAAACTTATACATGGTTCAACAATGTAGCAAATCGATGCACGTTAAAATGTCGTTGTGTCGCGGTCTAATGAGGACAGAGAACTAGGCCATTTTGTTGTGAAGTGTTGTGGCTCCGTGGCTATTTGTCGACTGCTTGATATGGCAGCCACACGACATTATTGTAAAAAAACTAACGTCTTTGGGTTTATGGTCTTGCACATTAACAAATTTATACTATTAAGATATAATAACAATAAACGTTCCTAAAGAAATAGGCAAACTTTCTTTTGCGCAAGCGGAAACAGTTTAGCGGAATGCCACATTTTATGTCAAACTGCTACGTTGTCGTGTTGGTGCCGCGCTCAGATGTCGCTGTGACACAGTCTCAGCAACACTAGGTGCGACAACACGACAACGTGAGAAATTAAGATAAAAACAGCGACTAAAACGTGGCGTTTTCGAGTTGTCGTGCAGCTTTAAGGAGCGGTGGAACAATGTCCACCGTAGGCTTCCATAACAGCCGATAACGGTAAGTAGACGAACACAGGTGTGTTCTTGCGTTATCCCGGGATACCCGCATGTATAGGTAACGGTCCCTAGAACAGTACACCAGACTGGCTACCATCCCTCATTTATCGGTAAATAGGCAAACACAGGTGTGTTCTTATGTTATTCCTGACAGCCTGATTTACAGGTAATGTTCCCTAAATAAGTACACCAGACTGACTACCATCCCTCATTTATCGGTAAATAGACAAATACCGGTGTGTTCTTCTGTTATCCCGGATATCCTGATTTACATGTGACATTCCCTATAACAGTACACCAGACTGGCTACCATCCCTCATTTATCGGTAAATAGACAAACACCGGTGTGTTCTTATGTTATCCCGGATATCCTGATTTACATGTGACATTCCCTATAACAGTACACCAGACTGACTACCATCCCTCATTCGTCAGTAAGTAGACAAACACAGGCGTGTTCTTATGTTATCCAGGGACGCCCTGATTTACAGATAACGTTCCCTATAACAGTACGCCAGACTGGCAACCATCCTGATTGTTATCTTATCTTATGTTATCCAGGGACGCCCTGATTAACCGGCGACGTTCCCTATAACATTACACCAGAAGTAATAGTTTAGCTGTCCCCTGATAACATATGAGATACCCTCCTTTAAGAAAGTTATAGTTTTGCTGTCCCCTGATAACATGTGAGATACCCTCCCGTAAGAAAGTATTAGTTGGACTGTCTCCTGATAACATGTGTGATACCTTCCCTTAGAAAGTAATAGTTTAGCTGTCCACTGATAACCCGTGGGATACCCTCTCTTAAGAAAGTAATAGTTTGCCTGTACCCTGATAACATGTGTGATACCCTCCCTTAAGAAAGTAATAGTTTGGCTGTCCCCTGATAACATGTGAGATAGCCTCTCTTAAGAAAGTAATAGTTTGGCTGTCCCCTGATAACATGTGAGATAGCCTCTCTTAAGAAAGTAATAGTTTGACTGTCCTCTGATAACATGTGAGATACCCTCCCTTAAGAAAGTAATAGTTTGGCTGTCCCCTGATAACATGTGAGATGCCCTCCCTTAAGAAAGTAATAGTTTGGCTGTCCTTAGATAACATGTGAGATGTCCTCCCTTAAGAAAGTAATTGTTTGGCTGTCCTTAGATAACATGTGAAATGCCCTCCCTTAAGAAAGTAATTGTTTGGCTGTCCTTAGATAACATGAGTGATACCCTCCCTTAAGGAAGTCATAGTTTGGCTGTCCTTAGATAACATGTGTGATACCCTCCCTTAAGAAAGTAATAGTTTGGCTGTCCTCTGATAACATGTGTGATACCTTCCTTAAGAAAGTAATAGTTTAGCTGTCCACTGATAACCCGTGGGATACCCTCTCTTAAGAAAGTAATAGTTTGGCTGTACCCTGATAACATGTGTGATGCCCTCCCTTAAGGAAGTCATAGTTTGGCTGTCCTTAGATAACATGTGAGATGTCCTCCCTTAAGAAAGTAATAGTTTGGCTGTCGCCCGATAACAAGTGTGATACCCTCCCTTAAGAAAGTCATAGTTTGGCTGTCCCGTGATAGCATGTGTGATACCCTCCCTTAAGGAAGTCATAGTTTGACTCTCTCCTGATAACAGGTGTGATACCCTCCCTTAAGAAAGTAATACTTTGGCTGTCCTCTAATAACATGTGTGATACCTTCCTTAAGAAAGTAATAGTTTGGCTGTCCCCTGATAACATGTGTGATACCCTCCCTTAAGAAAGTAATAGTTTGGCTGTCCCCTGATAACATGTGAGATACCCTCCCTTAAGAAAGTCATAGTTTGGCTGTCGCCTGATAACACGTGTGATACCCTCCCTTAAGAAAGTAATAGTTTGGCTGTCCTCTGATAACATGTGAGATACCCTCCCTTAAGAAAGTAATAGTTTGGCTGTACCCTGATAACATGTGTGATACCTTCCTTAAGAAAGTAATAGTTTAGCTGTCCACTGATAACCCGTGGGATAACTTCTCTTAAGAAAGTAATAGTTTGGCTGTCCCCTGATAACATGTGTGAAAACTTCCCTTAAGAAAGTAATAGTTTGGCTGTCCTCTGATAACCCGTGGGATAACCTCTCTTAAGAAAGTAATAGTTTGGCTGTCCTCTGATAACCCGTGGGATAACCTCTCTTAAGAAAGTAATAGTTTGGCTGTCCCCTGATAACATGTGTGAAACCTTCCCTTAAGAAAGTAATAGTTTGGCTGTCCTCTGATAACATGTGTGATACCTTCCTTAAGAAAGTAATAGTTTGGCTGTCCTCTGATAACCCGTGGGATAACCTCTCTTAAGAAAGTAATAGTTTGGCTGTCCTCTGATAACCCGTGGGATAACCTCTCTTAAGAAAGTAATAGTTTGGCTGTCCCCTGATAACATGTGTGAAACCTTCCCTTAAGAAAGTAATAGTTTGGCTGTCCTCTGATAACATGTGTGATACCTTCCTTAAGAAAGTAATAGTTTAGCTGTCCACTGATAACCCGTGGGATACCCTCTCTTAAGAAAGTAATAGTTTGGCTGTCCTCTGATAACCCGTGGGATAACCTCTCTTAAGAAAGTAATAGTTTGGCTGTCCCCTGATAACATGTGTGAAACCTTCCCTTAAGAAAGTAATAGTTTGGCTGTCCTCTGATAACCCGTGGGATAACCTCTCTTAAGAAAGTAATAGGAAAGCATTTGACTGATTACCGCCTGGCAACCCTGATTTATCGCTTATAACAATATAAAATGCCGTATATACGTTTATACCAGCAATAAAAATATTCTTTTTCTTTGAACAATCCTCAGACATACATTGTACATTGTATATAACTGTACATAATTGGGTTTAACTTAAATTCTCCCTGTTTTTATCTTTACTGTAACCTTACTAGTTTACGAGATAAAATATGTATTTACTATTTATTTATTAATCTTACTTATGTATCTTATTTATATATTTTAAAGACGATGTCTCCGTACATAGATTTCAATTTGACTGCATTCTTAAGTATTTGTTATATCAACTTTGATCACAAGCCCATTTTTGCCTTCTGTCTAAATGTTCCTCACACTTAAACATACTCCACACCTATTCATTGCACTTTTGTACATATTACATTTAAGATAAATTTTAGAATTTGTTTTTTATTTTATATCAGCTATGGAGTTTGTCAACCTCCGTGGTTCAGTTTTGTTGATAGGTTTGAGTAATCCTGAAATATTGTTAATTATATTCTTTAGTGAAGGCTTGGCCGTCTTAAATCTGCTACTGCCCGCACATACTTATAACTTGCTGGAACAAATTGACAATGGGGTAATGAACTACTGTAGCACCGTGCAGCAATTGGTCTCTTTGGGCGTGTTTTTCTGAGATCTGGAAGATTTTCTCTTCTTTTTTCTACACTGCCTGTATACTTGCTTGTAAAATGTATGAAACTGTGCCTACTACGAACTTTACACATCATAAGACCAGACCAAAGTACCGCATACAGTTTCACCCATTTCTATTTCTTGATGAAAATTGCATTATTACTTTGTGGTGATATTGAAGTAGATCCTGGTCCGCCCAAAACACCATGCTGTTTTCTGATCTATCAGTCGTACATCTTAATGTGTGCGGACTCAAACACAAGTTAGACTCAGTTTTTGCAGATCTGTGCGACGTTGATGTTATAGCTTTAACCCATCTCACTTCTCATATCCTAAGTAGTTCTCTTTTAATGCTTGGATTTCACGAGCCTCTTAGACGTGATCGTGACAAGGCTTGGGGTGGAGTATGTCTATGTGTCGGAAAGGATATCTTTTTGAAGCCTGGCTAGAATTGTTCGACAAACCGTCCACGGTACTTGGCGTCATCTATAGACCTCCAGGAACAGAAGTTGGGATGTGGGACGAGTTAAAAGATAATCTGGAATCTGTCATTGACACTTTCTATAATCACAACATAACACTTACAGCCGACCTGAATGAAATTATGTTGAATGCAGCTGATAAACTTTTGTCGACTATTATCACTACCTTTGGTATGACTCAGTTAATACATGAACCCACGAGGCCTATTTCTAATACGCTGCTAGAACCGATTGTATGCAACAAGTGTGGATTGGTAATAAATTCTGGGGCCGTATCAAACTTTTGTAGTGATCACTGTCTTGTCTTTGTCTATTTGAGATTTACAATCCCAAAGATGCAAAAATATTAATTTGGCAATATAATGCAGCAAATTGGAGCAGGTAACGTAACTTTTTGTCCCAGGTAAACTGAGAAGAAATAATCTCAGTTGACAAAGTAGAAATGTGTCTATTGATAACAAATGCCCTTTTAGACTCGGCTCACATAAGTATTCCAAATCGTACAGTGACAATAAATACTAATGACAAGCCATGGATATCAACAGCAATTAAGACAGAAATTAAACTTAGAAATAAACTTTACAAAAAATCTCGCAAATCTGCATGTGAACTCCATATTACTGCTTACAAAACACAAAGATATCACGTTAATTCACTTATTATAAATGCCAAGAAATCTCACAAAGACAAATTAAATGAGAAAACAGAATCCGGAAATGATGGGAGTATGTTTTGGTGGAAACTCTGCAAATCTTACTTAAATAATGGTAACTCCAATGTAAGTCCAGTTCTGCCTCTGTTAACAGGCAATGACAATTACGAATATGATAATGCAAACAAGGCAAATCTTCTGAACGATTTCTTTTCTAGTGTCTGTTCCTTGAATGACACAAATGAAGCATGCCCCAGTGTTGCACCTAAAACTAACACAGAATTACTAGGTATTACTGTAGAATCCAATGTCGTACTTTAGTCTGTCGACACGAGCAAAGCCACTGGACCAAATGGCATCAGTCCCAAAATGCGTTTTGAAGCTAAGTACTAAATTTCTCCAATTTCGATGACATTATTCAATCAATCTTTCAGGAAAGTATCCCTTTTGCTGGAAAATTGCCAACGTTACCCCTATATTCAAGTCGGGGAACCCTTCTAAGGCCTCAAACTACAGACCAATTTCTTTGCTTAACTACATGAGCAAGATCTTCGAACGCGTTATCTTTCGGACAGTATTTAGCCACCTGCGTCCCGAAATATATCCGAACCAGTATGGTTTTGTACCATGAAAGTCAACAACCGTTTAACTCGTGGACCTCTAGGAGGTGTTTTTCATATATTTTTTATATATCTCAGGCTTTTGATCGAATTTGGTACAAAGGCATACTAGCTAAATTAAAGTCACTTGGAATAAAAGGTGCTCAACTGGTTTGAGGATTATTTAAAAGATGGAAAGCAAAGGGTTGTACTAAACGATTCCCAATCAAATCTTAGAGCTATAAAAGCCGGAGTTCCCGTGGGCTACGTTTTGGGCCCTTTATTGTTCCTTGTCTATATTAATGACCTTCCAAATGAAATTACTAATAATATCAAGTTATTTGCTGATGACACCTGCCTTTACGTTATAGCCGACCAACAGCAAAACATTAATAGTTCCATAATTGACGACCTTGAAAAAATTGATTTTTGTGTCACTTCAAGACACAGGCAACCATCGCAGTTATCATTTCAGTTTTTAGGGAAAAATATAATTTCAACTACATCGCACAAGCATTTAGATTAATCTTTAATAGCGCTGGGAACTGGACTTATCATATAGATAACCTTGTGGAAGCTGCCCATAAAAAATTGCCTGTGTTCAGAGCACTTAAATATCGTCTAAGCAGAAAATGCCTAGAAATTATGTACAAATGTTTTGTAAGACCATCTATGGAATATGCAGACATAGTTTAGGACAATATTAATGAAGGCCAAGTAAGTACCATTGAAAACATCCAAAAGGACGCACTACGTGTCATCAATGGCTTAACTAAAAGTGCTGCCTCTAACCTACTCTATGAAGAGTCAGGTTTCATACAATTGCGTAAACGGCGCTATATACACAGGCTGGTTTTCTGTCAACGTTATCGTAATGATACAACTAGCAACGTATTTGATAGCACACTACCATCACCAGCACATCAGTGTAATCAGTATCAAATCAGATCAACAAGTTAACTAACAACTTTTCGATGTAGAACAGCCAGCTTTAGTAATTCTTTTTTCCTACAAACTGTTTGGACAGGAAAACCTTACCATATTCACTCAGACAAATCAAAAATCATAAAGAATTTAACGTAGCGCTAGAAAAGCTATTTACCCGCCAGTGCCACCGGTATGGTATTATGTTGGCATGCGCTGGTCAAATATACTTTTATGTAGACTAAGAAATCGATGTAGCTCGCTAAATGATGATTTATTTAACAATTTTATTACTGACTCACTTAAATGTATTTGTGGTGGGCCTCTCGAAACAGCTGCCTATTATCTGCTAGAGTGCGAAAGGTATGTTGTTCAAAGGGATATCATGTTAAATAATATAAGGCTGCTTGGTTACACGGACATCTGGGCGCAATTCTCCTCTATGGCTGAGGTACTTTACCGACTGAACTAAATGTGTCTATTTGTTTGGAGGTCTACCTTTTCATTTGCCACACCAAAAGTTTGTGATGTATTATTTAGTGGTAAACTCAAACTAATTTATTTTACCTGTTTATTAGGTGTCCACGCAGGAAGTCTAGCGGGATAGTTTGGTTACCCCGTGGTAACCTAAATTGTAAGACTAATATCTCCTATAAGGAAAATGTATGTACTAGACTGGTTATTACCTGCATATTTGTTCTAAAGAAAGTTTTCCCTCCGTATATTTGCAGTACCTACCTTTACAAGATGGCGTCTTCGAACTGCCGGGTTCCTATTAAGCAGTCCTCCCTGGTGGCTCTAGAAAAATCTATAGGACTAAATATAGTCTATTGTTTGTTTCCCAGGCTATACTGCTGCTTTCAGGATTGCTGTGAACATTATTTAGCTTGTGTACAACAGAATCCTATTACAGTGCAAACTTCCGTCATTGAAAGTCCAAAGTACATTTAGTGCATAAACTATACCCAGTCTGACACAAAAGCGTCAGTCACGTTTTAGTATATCGTATTACATGAACATCGGTAAGGCTTCAGTATAGTAGTATAAAAGGTATGTTAGGCATATAAGGATTACGGTACAGGCTACGACGCCTCCATACATGTATAAATATTATTCAGACGCTTTGTAAATAGTTTTACTTAAAGCATCTAGTCGGCCCCTCCCCTATATCCATTCACGAATATGGATGGCTGTTAGGGTCACATCAATATAACATTTCGGGAACTTATATGTGATAGCGATTTTGGTCCACGAAGTTTGATTTCCAGTTACTAGAATCCAGCTTATAAATCATTAGTTCTTAATATGTCTTGGCTTTTCAACAATTGGTGGCAATCGAGTCAGTTCTAGTATTTTGCTGGTTTCTATTCACCATCAAGGGCCCAGTTGTTCACAAGTGTATCAGTACTTAATCCAGGTATTAACTTTAGTCCAGACTAAAGTACCATGTACTTTGTATTGGGATGAGATTGGTGTTAAGATTAACTGAATCAACTATAATACACTTTTGAACAACTAGCACCAAAGCTTTAGTTTCAAGGAAGCATATTCCTTTCTATTGGCTTTTTAAACATTGAGCAGGCGTTCAGTGTTATGGTTGAAAGATACCGGAGTTAGTGCCTGTGAAACCCATTGATCGATTCGAGATGGATTCGAACCCGCAACCCCTGTGGTTAATGGACTGCCAGTCGCAAAAATCTATCGCTTTAAAGGTCTGCATGAGTTAGTGAGGGTCCAGCAGGAATCGCAATGTGCATCTGGACAGCAGTGTACATTTCACACTTTCACTTCCATATCACCGATGTGTACGCCACACGTGATCTACCGCCCTTTATACGACTTACAGTATACACACCACCTTTCAAGTCAGGCCTGTGGACTCATTGACTCAATTCAAGAGTATCTCTCCGTCGTAATACATTCCTCGTGTTTCACGTTTTGTGGAAAATTTCCGGTAAGCTTTCTGACATAAGATTCAACATATTACAGAGTCAGTTGACTTGAGATGACTGCAGCCAACGTGCATGTAGACTCAACACTGTTAGGGGTGAGTTGAGGCTTACAGATTTATACTTTACTGGCTGTTCGTCAAGAGTTGTTCTCCATTCATGATCCTGCCAGCATTTGTAACGTTACACTGTACACCACCGTCACGGTATAACTGTCTAGATACCTGTCATTTTTCAGCACTGGGAGTTATCTCCCTCTTGGGAAATTGCTAGTGGGAGAATGTCCTTTGCTCTATGCTGGATCTTGTCCAGACGGATCCCTTCCCTCAGGGGCGTGCATCTTCAGATAACCCCGTCTGTGGTAACAGAGTTAATTCGGCTTTACATTCAAGTAACCATGCATGCCATACCATAGGAGCCGGTTAAATGTTAGACCATGGGAAAATTCCGTTCAGGGGGTTTATATTTTAAGTCAGAGTATCGATTTCCTCAAACTCACTTAGGACCTCTACAGATGTTTAGATGTGACGATATTTCGCTCGGATGTTCCACTCGTCAAGAACGGTTTATGGCATCACACCAGATGTATGGCAAGGCTGGCTTTATTTAGGGGTAACACCAAAGGTTAGACAATAAGATCTGGATTTGATAACTAGTGATTTTATCCAGTGATTTGAGACAATTCGCCAGTGTACTACATAGAAGAACATAGTGCTGTACAGTGTTGGATTTAGGCCGAAGTGAAACAAGCTACAGGTGACAGCATTATGTACTACAGAACATGGACCTTTGGCTACATCGTTACCAGGCTGCCTCGTTCTGTATTGTAAAGGACGAAGTAACAAGATAGCGAGGTAGCGAGATAAAGAGGACGCTGCCATGTAGTGAGGCAACGATATAGCCATATTGCGAGACTCACTTCGATAGCTAGCTACATGTTCATTGACCAAAGCTTTACAAGATGCATGGCTATATTGGAATAAGCATTGTTGTGTCGTCACAACAAATTCAAATGTCAACTGTATTTGGATCCTTAACTATAACGCCCACATTCACATACCACAAGAAGACTTTTCACGTGAGATTGTCCAGCTCTCTATACTACGATATAATTGTTCCAAATTAAAAATTTTATCTGAAAATACCATTAATTATTCCCTTCGCACGTTCATAATAGTTTGGAATAAAATGCAGTCAAATGATTGAATTCCGGTATCAGTGAGGTGACAAGCATATTTTAAGCATTATCCCAAATACAGTTTTTGAGTATTGGATTGGCACTTTATGCCCACAGCAGAGGATACATAAACGAATCTAGGTAAGAGCGAGAGGATGATTAAAATCATAGAAACTGTGCCAATAGAACTAGACCTAACTGTTATATCCACTGAAAGTGACAGTCACATGTAGCACCTATGGTGCAGTCGCATGTATAACCCATGGCATTCGCATGTGGTAACCAGGACTGTCACATGAAGCACACAGGACAGTCAACTGTAAAACTTAGGACAGTCAAATGTGGTACCCGGGACAATCGCATGTGGTACCCAGGAGAGTCAAATGTTGTACCCAGGACAGTTAGATGAAGCACACAGGACAGTCACATGTAGCACCCAGGGTAATCGCATGTAGCACCCAGGGCAGTCACATGTAAAACCTATCACAGTCAAGTGTGGCACCCAGGAGAGTCACATGCAGCACATAAGACAATCACATTTAAAACCTATGACAATCACATGTAGCACCCAGGAGAGTCACATGTAACACCCAGGACAGTCACATGTAACACCCAGGAGAGTCACATGTAACACCCAGGACTGTCACATGTAACACCCAGGACAATCATGTAGCACTCAGGATAGTCACATGCTGCACATAAGACAATCACATGTAAAACCTATGACAATCACATGTAGCATCCAGGACAGTCACATGTAAAATGTAGGATAATCACGTTATAAAATATATGGATTACGCATCACTTCAATCCTGTATGTTCTATCTGTAAAGGTATTATGATTGTTATAGCTGCATGACGTTCGGTGCATGCCTCGTTATGTTTGTGAAGTATACAAACGCTGGCTACGCTGTTTGTTGTCAGTTCTGTAAATACCACTCGCTCTCGAGCTGCGTGCCTAAAGTCAAACAATGATGTATACATCGGGAATTAGTTGACGGTGAGAGCTGTACTGTTTTGTGCTAGGTGGAAGGGGCAATGGGTTGGTATTACGTGTATCGAAAACATTGTGTGATTTGTTTTAATGGCTAGAAGGTAAGATTGGCGTGATAGATACAAGCCGTATTGTGAAAGAGTCTTGGTAGAGAGCTGGCCTGACGTCTACCCTCGGCGGAGGTTTGCATGTACATTGAGAGTTCCCAGTGCGAACCAACTGCCAGCAACCAATAAAGGAACCAATGGTGCAAATATCAGCGTCTGTTCACCCTTCTCACCTTCGCGGGCGACACGCTATTCACGCCGGGTTGAACCTGGACATCGGCTCTGTAGGTGTAACAACCCGCTCTCGGTTGGCGCCATAACACCAACAAGACGAGCGCACAAGCCCGCTGGCGCCATATGAGATAAAAAGTTTACAGTGGCCAGCTTCCAGCGGAAAAAGACGTCGTTATTCAGAAGACTGTGGCGGATGCGTCAAGGTTTGTGATTGGCAAACCCTCGCCCAGGTAATAGATTTATTTATTTATTTATTTGATTGATGTTTTACGCCGTACTCAAGAATATTTCACTTATACGACGGCGACCAGCATTATGGTGGGTGGAAACCGGCCAGAGCCGGGGGGAAACCCACGATCATCCGCGGGTAGTAGAGAAATTGGTGGAGTCTGTTCGTCAGGATCTGGCGACAAGAGAGGTACACCAGACTCAAAGGCAGTTGGTGAAAGACTATATCGCAGCCATAAGCCAGAAGAGGTAGCGCGGCCGACATGGTCGCACTGGCCGCGGGGGTCCAACGGCTGAGGTGCGTGGTTGAGCACAACGGACAAGGCCACTAACCTTGTAGCACTTACCGGCATACGTCAGAACAGGGGCGTCGGCATAAATGCTTCACCAGAACAATGCCTAACGGGCAACCGATCTGCTTCCGCTGCCGGAGACTGAGTCACTATTGGCGGGCGTGTGTGACAGAGGCTCACAGTGTTGGCCAGGAGGTGGGTCAAACATTTACCCGAGGCAGGCACCAACGCAGAGACTTTCCTCTGGCAATAAGGCCCAGGGGAAACGGGCGATGACCGAGACATGCCGGGCCACGGGCAGGTTCTCTGTCCAGTTAGTTGTGGGAGAACTCGTGGTTCCTGCACTGGTTGACACTGGGGCCTGCACCTCACTGCTACGTAAGGACGTATGGGACCGCCTGGAGTGCTAAGGCCCCTTGCGTAAACCAGGGACATTATACGACATTTACGATACCTCAATTGCCGTGTGGGCGATACTAAGGTCAAGTTTGTTCACACAAGACCCATTAACATAATGATCATTCCGGATATGCTGCATAAATGTGTAATTGGTTTCGACACTCTGAGATGTGGTAGTGCTGTACAGGAGTATGACACCGTAAAACTCCGGTTTTGGGAATACTTGGGACATGCACTTTCTGGGTCATGACAACGACTTGCTGTGCAGGTTCCGTGGATTCATGGATTCTGTGTCCGAGTCGACTGGGAATCGGGAAATCGGTTACATTCTACTGGAATATAAGCGCTTATTTGGTATCGCCAAGAGGCAAGGGACTAGGAATCATCCCGAGGTGGAGTGCACCTTTCCAACAGGGGACCAGCTCAGTGCAGTTTCTCGTAAAGATAGTTACCCGTTACCACACATAGCAGATATTTTTGACTCCTCACATGGTAGTGTTATTTTCTATAGGATTGATCTCAAATCGGGTTACACGCAAATACCTGTGGCCGAAAAAGATATTGAAATGCCGTCCAAAGGTGTTTTTGAATTCGTACGCATGCCTTTTGGTTTTGTTTACAGCGGGGTTGTATTCCAACGGGCTATAGAGGAGGTGTTCAGGGCCTATATCGGTAACTTCGTCTTTTGTATATGTGGATGATATCGTAATCTATTCGCGTAGTGTAAGGGAAGATGCCGAGCACATGTGGCTCGTCTTTGAACGCCTAAAGGAATACAACCTGCAGCTGAAAAGGAAAAAGTGAAGATTTGCAGAACCCGCTGTGGATTTGCTCGGGTATCGTGTCGCGGCATCCGGTATTTCGCCTCAAGGCGGAAAAGTAGATGTTATCCGTGGTATGTCGCCACCTACTTCAGTGTCCGATGTGAGATCGTTGTTAGGTATGGTAAGCTATTACCGGTCATGCATACCACTGTATGCCCACGTTGTAGAACCCCTTTTGAAGCTTACACGAAAGCATGCCCGTTTTATTTGGGGATCGGAGCATTAAGGTGATTTTAACAGTTTTGTTCACCGACGTTGTGCTGGCATTTCCTGACTCGCACAAACCTTACCGGCTTATACTGGCGCATCTAGTCATGTGGTAGATAACCACGGAGTTGAAAAGGTCGTACAGTATATGTCTGCTACTTTGAAGGACAGCCAATTACACTGGCCGGTCATAGAAAAAGAGGTGTTTGCCGTCGTTTACGCCTTGCAGAAATTACGACCTTATTTGTTTGGGGTGGACTTTGCCGTGTATAAGGACCACAAGCCTCTGAAGAGCCTGTTCCTTGGTGATGTCAGGAACATCTACGTACAACGCTGGGCAGTCCGTATCGCCGAGTACGGCTAAAAGATCGAATATCAAACGGTCTCGCAATATTAGAGCAGATATGCTCTACCGTCTCCGACGACCACTGGAGATCGCAACTTTTGATACAGGTGACTATTTCATACCGGACACCGATCCTGATGCCCTACGATATAGATGTAACTGAGCTATGCAGGGAACATGAGCTCGAGGACGGCGATAAATTTCGAGACGTCCCTAATGAGTGTGCCATTCACAATGGTTTGCTGTATTCTATCCGGCATCTTTCCCCCTTGCAAGCTGATTATCCGCGGATAAAATTACCCCACAGGTGTAGGCAAAGCGTGCTCAAACAGGCCCACGAGAGGGCCAGTCATCGATGGTTACATAAAACCCTAACGCTACTTAGAGATAGTTTCGTATGGGAGGGCATGCACAACGATGTTATGCAAATGCTCGACTCGTGTCCCACCTGCCTGGTGCATCGTCAGGTTAGGGTCCGATGGGCCTATTCTAATATGCCGGTAGCACGGTTTCCTGGTCACATTGTAGGCGTCGATTTGATTGGTCTTTTGACTAAGTGGTAACTCCTATATTTTGGTCGTAATTCATCATCACACTGCATTGGCAGAGGCTTATCCGATTTCGCGTAAGTCGTCAGAGTCTGTGGAGGAGAACCTTTTTAAGGAGTACTTCCCATGACATGGTATCCCGGAGGTCATGTCGGATTTGGGTAAGAAATTTAATTCATTAGCATTATGTGACAAATTTAAGATGCTCGGAATTGATCACCGACTTTCACGGACTATACTCCGTTCTTTCTTACGTACGGCCTCTGAGCTCGCCTGCCGTTGTCTTTACCGGTGGAGGCAAATCAGAACATGAGCAGTAGGTTGACAATTCTAGGGAATGTCTTGCAAAAGGCCAGAGTGAACTCACAAAATTCTCGCGTGTACAACCGTGACCGCATAAACCGACGGGCCATGGCTGGCGAGTCTAAAGTCGGGGATTCGGTAGTAGTTAAGGCCGATGAGCGCATTAAGCTGACAGCCCACAGTGATCCACAGTATGAGATTACCCGCATCAAGCCCCGCCCTACTCGGAATACAGCGATCCGTACCGCATAGAGCCTGGCACGGACTGACCAGCAACCTCCCGCGATGGAGCCCTCTGACAGGCACTCGGGGTGGTCAATGCCAACGGGTAGGCTGACGGAGTGTGTTGAGGAACCACCCCCTGGCGCATAACCTGCCACACCGGAACCAATCGGGTCAGGCCAGCAAGTAGACCACCCGTAGTGCAGGATGACAGGGACACGAGGGTTATTTTTTGTGAAGGCTCAGGCATAGATCGCCAGTCCCTAGTGTCACTTACAATAAGAAACGTCGGGCTTACTCCTTTTACGATCATGCACAGTAGCACATGCGTACTCTGGTTGCTCTTACCACTGGTCGCGCCGGCATTAGGCACCCTTAGCGTCACACCTTTGGCTGATGGGGTCCTATTTGTTGGAGGCAACCCCATTCGGCTGGTTCCAGCAGAGTGAAGCCTCTTGGTGACGATCTTACCTCCGGAGATCCCAACTACTTTCGTCACTCGGCTATACAAGTTAGAAATTGCTGTTAATTCGGCAGTGGAGGCGAGACACATCAGGCGGGCGATATTGCGGATTGGTTGTATCGTTTGCACCACGCCTGACAACGTGTGTATCGCCTATCTACTCTGCTACCTAAGGCCCATCCCCACAGGTTGAAAAGCGGCTTCGCATACTTCGTTGGACATGCCTTACAGTATGCCTTCGGCCTGGCAATGACTAGTGATATCAGCCGGTCACGCCATATAATCTCAGACTCAGGAACTGACACGTTTCGTGTTACACCATGCAGCTGATTTGGCATCGTACGTGCAGAAAGCATTCAGTGAGATCTCCCTTAAAACAATGCAGCTGAATCGCCTGACTGGTTCCGTGTCAGACATGACTGTGAAAATAAATGAATCTGGTAAGAGGCCACTGAGGCCGCTGCTGAGCGGTAGCGGCTATTCCTGTTATTTGGCTCTGAGAACGTCATCCGTAGTGTGGAATTCACTGCACGCCTTTTCCTTGACGCAGTTCAGCAATATCATGATCAAGTTATGTCACTTGAGCTAGGTTATCTGTCCAAGAACTTGTTTCCCCCAGCTCAATTGCTTTAGATACTCGAATTGGGTGGTATTTCGTGCCCAGGCTCTGTTCTGGACATTCTCCACGGGTGTGGTACGGGAATGTCAGGCTAAGTCACATCCCGTGTGTCACAAGTGTTCTACATAACTCGCCCAATCCAGCATATATGGTTAAGTTATCTCAGACTAACGATACATCCTCGCAATTCACGGAACTCGCAAGTGGGGGATTCGTTTTGCAGACTTTTGAGGAAGTTATTGCCAAGCATTGTGCTGGGTTACCTACCGTCTCACTATCTGTGAAGGAGGGTGTGTATTTACTTAACCCGGGGAATTGTACATTCTCTGGCCACGGGTGGGAGTCCTCGCTTTTGTTCATCAGTATAATTTCAGCTCGGCCAGATTTAGGATACCCCCGTTGTCCATTCCCCGGCTGTTTAATGAGAATAAAATAGTCCAGTGGTTACAGCAGGTTTCATGGCCTGCCCTGGCCAAAGTGACTTATGCCCCCTCCAATCGATCCAAGACCAGCGAGAGGGCTCCATGATATATTGGACTGTGCGTCTCTTGCCATGTCAGTGCTTGCCGTGGTTGTCGTTCTTGCATATTGTTTTTATACTTATTGCTATGCCCGTTGTAGGCTGTGTTGTATTACCTATGTGTGCTCCTACGGTCCGATTACTGACGACACTGTTGTTGGGGACAGGCCAGTGTCCGCAGATCCTCCTAGATCACTTCAATTCTGTATGTTCTATCTGTAAAGGTATTGTGATTGTTGTAGCTGCATGACGTGTGGTGCAAGCCTCGCTATGTTGGTAAGTACACAAAAGTTCGTTGCGCTGTTTGTTGTCAGTTCTGTAAATACCACTCGCTCTCGGTCTGCATGACTAAAGTCAAACAATGATGTATACATCGGGAATTAGTTGACGGTAGGAGCTGTACTGTTTTTTGCTAGGTGGCTCGGAGCATTACGTTGGTATTACGTGTATCGAAAACATTGTGTGATTTGTTTTAATGGCTAGAAGGTAAGATTGGCCACACCGGGAACATTCCAAAATTTCTGTCACAGCGGACGGGATAGATATAAGCCGTATTGTGAAAGAGTCTTGGTAGAGAGCTGGCCTGACATCTACCCTCGGCGGAGGTTTGCATGTAC
Organism: Liolophura sinensis; assembly: GCF_032854445.1. Lineage (NCBI taxonomy): Eukaryota > Metazoa > Mollusca > Polyplacophora > Chitonida > Chitonidae > Liolophura > Liolophura sinensis. Next base: position 90,019,721 of record NC_088295.1, on the reverse strand, counting down.
ATTGACAGTTCCCAGTGCGAACCAACTGCCAGCCATCAATAAAGGAACCAATGGTGCAAATATCAGCGTCTGTTCACCCAAGCGGGTGACAGGGATAAACCACGGCTAATAGAACCTGTACATCGTTTTTGTAGATGCAAGAACACGTTCTCTGTTGGCCCCATAACACCAATAATACCAGCTCACAAGCCCGCTGACGTCATCTGAGATAAAATGTTTACAACTTGCATCGCAGGTATGTCATCTGGGCTTTACACTTGTATGGCAGGTATGTCATGTGTGCTTGACACTTGTATGGCATGTATGTCATCTGAGCTTGGCACTTGTATGGCAAGTATGTCATCTGAGCTTGACACTTGTAGGGCAGATATGTCATGTGCGCTTGACACTTGTATGGCAGGTATGTCATCTGAGCTTGACACTTGTAGGGCAGGTATGTCATGTGTGCTTGACACTTGTATGGCAGTTGTATGGCAGGTATCTCACCTGAGCTTGACATTTGTATGACAGTTATGTTACGTGCGTCTGACACTTGTATGACAGGTGTGTCATCTGAGCATGACACTTGTATGGTGGGGGGTGGGGGGGGCCTCCGTGGCTCAGTCGGTTAGCGCGCTAGCGCAGCGTAATGACCCAGGAGCCTCTCACCAATGCGGTCGCTGTGAGTTCAAGTCCAGCTCATGCTGGCTTCCTCTCCGGCCTTAAGTGCGAAGGTCTTCCAGCAACCTGCGGATGGTTGTGGGTTTCCCCCGGGCTGTGCCCGGTTTCCACCCACCATAATGCTGGCCGCCGTCGTATAAGTGAAATATTCTTGAGTACGGCGTAAAACACCAATCAAATAAATAAATCAAATTGTATGGTGGGTGAGTCATCTGGGCTTTACACTTGTATGGCAAGTATGTCATGTGCGCTTGTCACTTGTTTGGCAGATATGTCATCTATGTTTGACACTTGTATGACAGGTATGTCACGTGTGCTCGACACTTGTATGGTAAGTATGACATCTGCGCCTGACACTTGTATGGCAAGTATGTCATCTGCGCTTGACACTTGTATGGCAGATATGTCACGTGTGTTTGACACTTGTATGGCGGGTATGTCACCTGTCCCTGACACCTGAATAGCAGGTATAAGGATGGCCTGTATAGTATAGGGCGGTAGAGTATAAGAATGGCCTGTATAGTACAGGTATGTGGGTATAAGAATGGTCTGTATAGTTCAGGTCACGTGTACTTGACACTTGTACCGCAAGTACGTCACGTGTGCCTGGCATTTGTACGGCAAGTGTGTCACGTTTACTTGACACTTGTACGGCAAGTATGTTACGTGTGCTTGTATCTCGCCATGTGTAGTCAGGTATGTCAAGTGCTAGCCTTACATCCTTACCATAGCCAGACAAGAGCTGGATTGAACAGGCTACTTCACTGGCCAAATGTATCATTAATTTGAAACAAATGACTTTCGGCTGAATATATTACTAGGTTGACGCATTCCGAAGTGGCTTCCGTCAGACAAAGAAAGAACACTTTAAATGGCAATTTATTTATGTGCATCTTTTATTATAAAGTACATGTAAACAAACAATATCAATATATGCAATATTGAGAATTCCTTCACATGCAGGATAGTCACAGATACATGAGTATACGCTGGTGGAGAAAGTCTTTTATCATATACCTATGCGTGTTACCCGCCTGATACAAAGCCCCATGATATTTTTTTCGTATCACCATCCTCTGAACATTTTGCACGCGTGGAACTACTTTTGCACCGATTGACCTTTCCCTGGGAAAGCCCTGTGGTCCGTGACGGGGATTTCCATGCTGTGCTGACCTACTTGCACGAACATGCGATTTATTCTCCCTAAAATTAAGACCCAGAAAAACTAATAAAATGTTTTCTACACTGTCTATATGCCAACATTATGGGCGAAAAGGTAATATTCAAATATTTTCGTCATTTTTTTGTATCGTCTGCTTCGTGATTTTTGGCGTCAAATTACATTCCGCAACGCTGATAGCTGTCGATGTCAAACTATATGAATGCCCGGTAGAGGCGTACAAAGTCTACAAGGACCACAGGCCACCAAAAATGTGAACAGCCGTCAGTCCATTTTACCTCAGCATTACAAAAATTACAAAAGAAAAGCTTGCAGTAATGTATGGTACAAATGCCAAAAAATGGGCTGATTTTGTGATTTTATTGTGATTTGTGATTGTGATTATTGGCACACCCTAAAATCGATTATGAAAACCATGGCAAAACGATCGAACTTACCTGGCCGTTTGATAAAACACAATGCCCGCAAAATAACATGTAATCGTCTCCTTCATGCTGGCGTAACTCCCACGACTATTATGCAACTCACTGGCCACAAAAATGTTGCAAGTATAAATAATTACGCTGTTGATTCTCATGGTATGCAGGAAACATCATTTCAAATGCACCAGTCACACAGCCTTCCGCTACGAGCGTAACTCTTGTCAGGTTTGAGATGATGTTTATATAAACGTTACAGTTCTTGCATTCAGATAGCATTTGTGTTTTGAAAAGCCAGCTATACTTACTTGATGTATAAAAAATATTTCCACGGTTTTTCGAGTCTTTGTTTTATTGTATTTTCTTTGTTATTTTCATCCATGTGCGCGTAATGGTTCGTGAGCGTCATGACAGCCTGTGCACTGCCAAACACTATACGCTAAGCAAAGCAGTCTGAAGAAATATCTGGATTTTATGGCCCCCCAAAGTAGTGTCAATAGAAGGTATATGATAAACAGATTATCATTAGACTGTGCAAATCTGCATCGTCGCATGTGCTCTTGTTCTCTGCCGTTGGGTCGCCGTATCGACCGAGCCCGCAGTCTACTCGAGCAGGTACGACGATGCAGATCAGCACAGTGTGATGATAATCTCTATATATCACTGAGTTAAACAAAGTGGTGTGTCAATAGTATTGTACAGAATTCAATGGGACCAAAAATAAAGAGTTAATAGGAATAGAAGGTAGCAAATATAATGTAACTATATAATATACTGCTGCGTTTTGATAGAATACTGAAATTATGCCCAGTGCTGGAGGCCTTTAGAATGTAGTCTACAATTTATACTCGGAATGGAGTAAACGGTGAAAAAACGGGCTCTTGACCCAGATGAGAAAGACCAGCTCTAGGCGACTGCCTTCTGCAGGGCAAAGATGGCCACAGCCGCCAATAGTCCCACGCCAGACAAACCTATGGCGTGCTGCCAGCCAAAAACTGTACGCGCATTAGAGGCTATTTCTGCAAAACAAATCAAATCTTTTACTGAACGATTTACGCACGGGAGACCACTAATGCTTAACAGAACGCTAAAATAGACAGAAATTAAATCAGATGACTGAGAAAGCCGATTTGTTGGATATTCCAATTGAAAAGACGAAGCATTCCAAAGACATAAACAAACTAGGATTTTCATCCCTTTAACCAGGATAGCTGACTTGAATTTATGACCGCGAACATTTTGTACATCTAGGCTAGCCTAAGCTATATCGACTGTTTGCATCTAAACAATATCCGAAAGTATCCAAGTGGCTTGTATAATCTAGGTATAATAGTGATCTGTATAAGTCTGTACAATATAGGAATGGACGGTAAAATATAGGTATATAGAGTATAACAATGGTCTCTATAGTATGGGTATATGGAGTATAAGTATGGGCTGTATAGTATAGGACTGCTGAATATAAGAACGAACTATATAGTACAGATATGTAGAGCACAAGAACCGCCTGTGTAGTATAGGTATGTAGAGTATATGAATGGTCTGTATGGTATAGGCATGTAGAGTATATGAATGGTCTGTATAGTATATGTATGTAGAGTATATGAATGGTCTGTATAGTATAGGCATGTAGAGTATAAGAATGGCCTGTATAGTATAGGTATGTAGAGTATAAGAATGGACTGTATAATATAGGTATGTAGAGTTTAAGAATGGGCTGTATAGTATATACATGTAGAGTATAAGAATGGACTGTATAGTATAGGTATGTAGAGTATAAGAACGAACTGTATAGTACAGATATGTAGAGTACAAGAACCGCCTGTGTAGTATAGGTATGTAGAGTATATGAATGGTCTGTATGGTATAGGCATGTAGAGTATATGAATGGACTGTATAGTATAGGCATGTAGAGTATATGAATGGTCTGTATAGTATAGGCATGTAGAGTATAAGAATGGCCTGTATAGTATAGGTATGTAGAGTATAAGAATGGACTGTATAATATAGGTATGTAGAGTTTAAGAATGGACTGTATAGTATAGGCATGTAGAGTATAAGAATGGACTGTATAGTATAGGTATGTAGAGTATAAGAACTGACTGTATAGTATAGGCATGTAGAGTATATGAATGGACTGTCTAGTATAGGCATGTAGAGTATAAGAATGGACTGTATAGTATAGGTATGTAGAGTTTAAGAATGGACTGTATAGTATAGGTATGTAGAGCATAAGAATGGACTGTATAGTATAGGTATGTAGGGCATAAGAATGGACTGTATAGTATATGTATGTAGAGTATATGAATGGTCTGTATGGTATAGGTATGTAGAGTATATGAATGGTCTATATAGTATAGGTATGTAGAGTATAACAATGGCATGCGTAGTATAGGTAGGTAGAGTATAGGAATGGTCTGTATAGTATAGGTATGCATAGTATAAGAATGGCCTGTATAGTATAGGTATGTAGAGTATATGAATGGTCTGTATAGTATAGGCATGTAGAGTATAAGAATGGCCTGTATAGTATAGGCATGTAGAGTATATGAATGGACTGTATAGTATAGGCATGTAGAGTATAAGAATGGCCTGTATAGTATAGGTATGTAGAGTATATAAGAACTGACTGTATTGTATATGTATGTAGAGTATATGAATGGACTGTATAGTATAGGCATGTAGAGTATAAGAATGGCCTGTATGGTATAGGTATGTAGAGTATATGAATGGTCTGTATGGTATAGGTATGTAGAGTATATGAATGGTCTGTATGGTATAGGTATGTAGAGTATAAGAATGGACTGTATAGTACAGATATGTAGAGTATAAGAATGGCCTGTATGGTATAGGTATTTAGAGTATATAAATGGTCTGTATGGTATAGGTATGTAGAGTATAAGAATGGTCTGTATAGTACAGGTATGTAGAGTATAAGAATGGCCTATATGGTATAGGTATGTAGAGTATATGAATGGACTGTATAGTATAGGTATGTAGAGTTTAAGAATGGACTGTATAGTATAGGTATGTAGAGTATAAGAATGGCCTGTATGGTATAGGTATTTAGAGTATATAAATGGTCTGTATGGTATAGGTATGTAGAGTATATGAATGGTCTATATAGTATAGGTATGTAGAGTATAAGAATGGCATGCGTAGTATAGGTAGGTAGAGTATAGGAATGGTCAGTATAGTATATGTATGCATAGTATAAGAATGGCCTGTATAGTATAGGTATGTAGAGTATATGAATGGTCTGTATAGTATAGGCATGTAGAGTATAAGAATGGCCTGTATAGTATAGGCATGTAGAGTATATGAATGGACTGTATTGTATAGGCATGTAGAGTATAGGAATGGACTGTATAGTATAGGTATGTAGAGTATATGAATGGTCTGTATAGTACAGGTATGTAGAGTATATGAATGGTCTGTATAGTACAGGTATGTAGAGTATAAGAACTGACTGTTTAGCATAGGCATGTAGAGTATATGAATGGTCTGTATAGTATAGGTATGCATAGTATAAGAATGGCCTGTATAGTATAGGTATGTAGAGTATATGAATGGTCTGTATAGTATAGGCATGTAGAGTATAAGAATGGCCTGTCTTGTATAGGCATGTAGAGTATATGAAAGGACTGTATAGTATAGGTATGTAGAGTATAAGAATGACCTGTATAGTATAGGTATGTAGAGTATATAAGAACTGACTGTACAGTATATGTATGTAGAGTATATGAATGGACTGTATAGTATAGGCATGTAGAGTATAAGAATGGCCTGTATGGTATAGGTATTTAGAGTATAAAAATGGTCTGTATAGTATAGGTATGTAGAGTATAAGAATGGACTGTACAGTACAGGTATGTAGAGTATAAGAATGGCCTATATGGTATAGGTATGTAGAGTATATGAATGGACTGTATAGTATAGGTATGTAGAGTTTAAGAATGGACTGTATAGTATAGGTATGTAGAGCATAAGAATGGACTGTATAGTATAGGCATGTAGAGTACAAGAACCGCCTGTGTAGTATAGGTATGTAGAGTATATGAATGGTCTGTCTGGTATAGGTATGTAGAGTATATGAATGGTCTATATAGTATAGGTATGTAGAGTATATGAATGGTCTATATAGTATAGGTATGTAGAGTATAAGAATGGCATGCGTAGTATAGGTAGGTAGAGTATAGGAATGGTCTGTATAGTATAGGTATGCATAGTATATGAATGGACTGTATAGTATAGGCATGTAGAGTATAAGAATGGCCTGTATAGTATAGGCATGTAGAGTATAAGAATGGCCTGTATGGTATAGGTATTTAGAGTATAAAAATGGTCTGTATAGTATAGGTATGTAGAGTATATGAATGGTCTATATAGTATAGGTATGTAGAGTATAAGAATGGCATGCGTAGTATAGGTAGGTAGAGTATAGGAATGGTCTGTATAGTATAGGTATGCATAGTATATGAATGGACTGTATAGTATAGGCATGTAGAGTATAAGAATGGCCTGTATAGTATAGGCATGTAGAGTATATGAATGGACTGTATAGTATAGGTATGTAGAGTATAAGAATGACCTGTATAGTATAGGTATGTAGAGTATATAAGAACTGACTGTACAGTATATGTATGTAGAGTATATGAATGGACTGTATAGTATAGGCATGTAGAGTATAAGAATGGCCTGTATGGTATAGGTATGTAGAGTATATGAATGGTCTGTATGGTATAGGTATTTAGAGTATAAAAATGGTCTGTATAGTATAGGTATGTAGAGTATAAGAATGGACTGTACAGTACAGGTATGTAGAGTATAAGAATGGTCTGTATGGTACAGGTATGTATAGTATAAGAATGGCCTATATGGTATAGGTATGTAGAGTATATGAATGGACTGTATAGTATAGGTATGTAGAGTTTAAGAATGGACTGTATAGTATAGGTATGTAGAGTTTAAGAATGGACTGTATAGTATATGTATGTAGAGTATATGAATGGTCTGTATAGTACAGGTATGTAGAGTATAAGAACTGACTGTTTAGTATAGGCATGTAGAGTATATGAATGGTCTGTATAGTATAGGTATGTAGAGTATATGAATGGTCTGTATAGTACAGGTATGTATAGTATAAGAATGGCCTATATGGTATAGGTATGTAGAGTATATGAATGGACTGTATAGTATAGGTATGTAGAGTTTAAGAATGGACTGTATAGTATAGGTATGTAGAGTTTAAGAATGGACTGTATAGTATATGTATGTAGAGTATATGAATGGTCTGTATAGTACAGGTATGTAGAGTATAAGAACTGACTGTTTAGTATAGGCATGTAGAGTATATGAATGGACTGTATAGTATAGGTATGTAGAGTTTAAGAATGGACTGTATAGTATAGGTATGTAGAGCATAAGAATGAACTGTATAGTATAGGTATGTAGAGCATAAGAATGGACTGTATAGTATATGTATGTAGAGTATATGAATGGTCTGTATGGTATAGGTATGTAGAGTATATGAATGGTCTATATAGTATAGGTATGTAGAGTATAAGAATGGCATGCGTAGTATAGGTAGGTAGAGTATAGGAATGGTCTGTATAGTATAGGTATGCATAGTATAAGAATGGCCTGTATAGTATAGGTATGTAGAGTATATGAATGGTCTGTATAGTATAGGCATGTAGAGTATAAGAATGGCCTGTATAGTATAGGCATGTAGAGTATATGAATGGACTGTATTGTATAGGCATGTAGAGTATAGGAATGGACTGTATAGTATAGGTATGTAGAGTATATGAATGGTCTGTATAGTATAGGTATGTAGAGTATATGAATGGTCTGTATAGTACAGGTATGTAGAGTATAAGAACTGACTGTTTAGTATAGGCATGTAGAGTATATGAATGGTCTGTATAGTATAGGTATGTAGAGTATATGAATGGTCTGTATAGTACAGGTATGTAGAGTATAAGAACTGACTGTTTAGTATAGGCATGTAGAGTATATGAATGGTCTGTATGGTATAGGCATGTAGAGTATATGAATGGTCTGTATGGTATAAGTATGTATAGTATAAGAATGGTCTGTATGGTACAGGTATGTATAGTATATGAATGGACTGTATAGTATATGTATGTAGGGCATAAGAAAGGACTGTATAGTATATGTATGTAGAGTATATGAATGGTCTGTATGGTATAGGTATGTAGAGTATATGAATGGTCTGTATGGTATAGATATGTAGAGTACATGAATGGACTGTATAGTATAGGTATGTAGGGCATAAGAATGGACTGTATAGTATATGTATGTAGAGTATATGAATGGTCTGTATGGTATAGGTATGTAGAGTATAGGAATGGTCTGTATGGTATAGATATGTAGAGTATATGAATGGTCTGTATGGTATAGGTATGTAGAGTATAAGAATGGTCTGTATGGTGCAGGTATGTAGAGTATATGAATGGACTGTATAGTATAGGTATGTAGAGTTTAAGAATGGACTGTATACTATAGGTATGTAGAGTATATGAATGGACTGTATGGTATAGGTATGTAGAGTATATGAATGGTCTGTATGGTACAGGTATGTATAGTATATGAATGGACTGTATAGTATAGGTATGTAGGGCATAAGAATGGACTGTATAGTATATGTATGTAGAGTATATGAATGGTCTGTATGGTATAGGTATGTAGAGTATATGAATGGTCTGTATGGTATAGATATGTAGAGTATATGAATGGACTGTATAGTATAGGTATGTAGGGCATAAGAATGGACTGTATAGTATAGGCATGTAGAGTATATGAATGGACTGTATAGTATATGTATGTAGAGTATATAAATGGTCTGTATGGTATAGGTATGTAGAGTATATGAATGGTCTGTATGGTATAGATATGTAGAGTATATGAATGGGCTGTATAGTATAGGTATGTAGGGCATAAGAATGGACTGTATAGTAGAGGCATGTAGAGTATATAAATGGACTGTATAGTATATGTATGTAGAGTATATGAATGGTCTGTATAGTATAGGTATGTAGAGTATATGAATGGTCTGTCTAGTATAGGCATGTAGAGTATATGAATAGTCTGTATATTATAGGTATGTAGAGTATAAGAATGGTCTGTATAGTATAGGTATGTAGAGTATAAGAATGGACTGTATAGTACAGGTATGTAGAGTATAAGAATGGTCTGTATGGTACAGGTATGTAGAGTATAAGGATGGCCTGTATGGTATAGGTATGTAGAGTATATGAATGGACTGTATAGTATAGGTATGTATAGTTTAAGAATGGACTGTATAGTATAGGTATGTAGAGCATAAGAATGAACTGTATAGTATAGGTATGTAGGGCATAAGAATGGACTGTATAGTATATGTATGTAGAGTATATGAATGGTCTGTATGGTATAGGTATGTAGAGTATATGAATGGTCTATATCGTATAGGTATGTAGAGTATAAGAATGGCATGCGTAGTATAGGTAGGTAGAGTATAGGAATGGTCTGTATAGTATAGGTATGCATAGTATAAGAATGGCCTGTATAGTATAGGTATGTAGAGTATATGAATGGTCTGTATAGTATAGGCATGTAGAGTATAAGAATGGCCTGTATAGTATAGGCATGTAGAGTATATGAATGGACTGTATAGTATAGGCATGTAGAGTATAGGAATGGACTGTATAGTATAGGTATGTAGAGTATATGAATGGTCTGTATAGTATAGGTATGTAGAGTATATGAATGGTCTGTATAGTACAGGTATGTAGAGTATAAGAACTGACTGTTTAGTATAGGCATGTAGAGTATATGAATGGTCTGTATAGTATAGGTATGTAGAGTATATGAATGGTCTGTATAGTATAGGTATGTAGAGTATAAGAATGGACTGTATAGTATACGTATGTAGAGTATATGAATGGTCTGTATGGTATAGGTATGTAGAGTATATGAATGTTCTGTATGGTATAAGTATGTATAGTATAAGAATGGTCTGTATGGTACAGGTATGTGTAGTATATGAATGGACTGTATAGTATAGGTATGTAGGGCATAAGAATGGACTGTATAGTATATGTATGTAGAGTATATGAATGGTCTGTATGGTATAGGTATGTAGAGTATATGAATGGTCTGTATGGTATAGATATGTAGAGTATATGAATGGACTGTATAGTATAGGTATGTAGGGCATAAGAATGGACTGTATAGTATATGTATGTAGAGTATATGAGTGGTCTGTATGGTATAGATATGTAGAGTATATGAATGGCCTGTATGGTATAAGTATGTAGAGTATAAGAATGGTCTGTATGGTGCAGGTATGTATAGTATAAGAATGGCCTGTATAGTATAGGTATGTAGAGTATATGAATGGACTGTATAGTATAGGTATGTAGAGTTTAAGAATGGACTGTATAGTATAGGTATGTAGAGTATATGAATGGACTGTATGGTATAGGTATGTAGAGTATATGAATGGTCTGTATGATACAGGTATGTATAGTATATGAATGGACTGTATAGTATAGGTATGTAGGGCATAAGAATGGACTGTATAGTATATGTATGTAGAGTAAATGAATGGTCTGTATGGTATAGATATGTAGAGTATATGAATGGTCTGTATGGTATAGATATGTAGAGTATATGAATGGACTGTATAGTATAGGTATGTAGGGCATAACAATGGACTGTATAGTATAGGCATGTAGAGTATATGAATGGACTGTATAGTATAGGTATGTAGAATATATGAATGGTCTGTATAGTATAGGTATGTAGAGTATATGAATGGTCTGTCTAATATAGGCATGTAGAGTATATGAATGGTCTGTATAGTATAGGTATGTCGAGTATAAGAATGGTCTGTATAGTATAGGTATGTAGGGCATTAGAATGGACTGTATAGTAAAGGCATGTAGAGTATAGGATGGGACTGTATAGTATAGGCATGTAGAGTATAAGAATGGACTGTATAGTATAGGTATGTAGAGTATAAGAATGGACTGTATAGTACAGGTATGTAGAGTATAAGAATGGACTGTATAGTATAGGCATGTAGAGTATATGAATGGACTGTATAGTATAGGTATGTAGAGCATAAGAATGGTCTGTATAGTATAGGTATGTAGAGCATAAGAATGGTCTGTATAGTATAGGCATGTAGAGTATATGAATGGTCTGTATAGTATAGGCATGTAGAGTATAAGAATGGCCTGTATAGTATAGGCATGTAGAGTATAAGAATGGACTGTATAGTATAGGCATGTAGAGTATAAGAATGGACTGTATAGTATAGGTATGTAGAGTATAAGAATGGACTGTATAGTACAGGTATGTAGAGTATAAGGACGGACTGTATAGTATAGGCATGTAGAGTATAAGGACGGACTGTATAGTATAGGCATGTAGAGTATATGAATGGACTGTATAGTATAGGTATGTAGAGTATAAGAATGGACTGTATAGTACAGGTATGTAGAGTATAAGGACGGACTGTATAGTATAGGCATGTAGAGTATAAGGACGGACTGTATAGTATAGGCATGTAGAGTATAAGAATGGCCTGTATAGTATAGGCATGTAGAGTAAATGAATGGTCTGTATAGTATAGGTATGTAGAGTATAAGAATGGTCTGTATAGTTTAGGTATGTAGGGCATAAGAATGGACTGTATAATATAGGTATGTAGGGCATAAGAATGGACTGTATAGTATAGGTATGTATAATATAATAATGGACTGTATAGTACAGGTATGTAGAGTATATGAATGGACTGTATAGTATAGGTATGTAGAGTATATGAATGGTCTGTATAGTATAGGTATGTAGAGCATAAGAATGGTCTGTATAGTATAGGTATGTAGAGTAAGAACGGACTGTATAGTATAGGCATGTAGAGTAAATGAATGGTCTGTATAGTATAGGTATGTAGAGTATAAGAATGGTCTGTATAGTTTAGGTATGTAGGGCATAAGAATGGACTGTATAATATAGGTATGTAGGGCATAAGAATGGACTGTATAGTATAGGTATGTATAATATAATAATGGACTGTATAGTACAGGTATGTAGAGTATATGAATGGACTGTATAGTATAGGTATGTAGAGTATATGAATAGTCTGTATATTATAGGCATGTAGAGTATAAGAATGGCCTGTATAGCATAGGTATGTAGAGTATAAGAATGGACTGTATAGTACAGGTATGTAGAGTAAGAACGGACTGTATAGTATAGGCATGTAGAGTAAATGAATGGTCTGTATAGTATAGGTATGTAGAGTATAAGAATGGTCTGTATAGTTTAGGTATGTAGGGCATAAGAATGGACTGTATAATATAGGTATGTAGGGCATAAGAATGGACTGTATAGTATAGGTATGTATAATATAATAATGGACTGTATAGTACAGGTATGTAGAGTATATGAATGGACTGTATAGTATAGGTATGTAGAGTATATGAATGGTCTGTATAGTATAGGCATGTAGAGTATATGAAAGGACTGTATAGTATAGGCATGTAGAGTATAAGAATGGCCTGTATAGCATAGGTATGTAGAGTATAAGAATGGACTGTATAGTACAGGTATGTAGAGTATAAGAACGGACTGTATAGTATATGTATGTAGAGTACAAGAACGGACTGTACAGTACAGGTATGTAGAGTATAAGAAGGGACTGTATAGTAAAGGTATGTAGAGTATAAGAACTGACTGTATAGTACAGGTATGTAGAGTATAAGGACGGACTGTATAGGATAAGCATGATCAATGTTAAAATTTACCTGGATAACTAGTCATGAAAGAGAATCTCTCCATCCAACCCTGCCCCAGAAGTGTTCGGGAAGTGGCCTGGCAGCTGTACATACTACCCGGGTTCAACCCGACCAGAGTAAAGCGGGCTGTGCCATTCCCCCAACTGGCGTCCTTTTTCTCGATCTCTACGACAACCAGAGAAAGTGGTAATAAAGCGACGTAAAACTCGAAATGAAAGATATTTAGAACAAGTGAAGTCCTTTCTTGGCACTAATATTATCACGCTATCATCATTTTTACTTGTATTGTATTTACTTGTGTTTTTGCCTGTATTGTAGTTTGTAGAGATGATATAATTAACTGCGGCAGGTTGGTAAAATGTAAGACAGTATATCACAAGGTGGTTAGATAACGTGGCATGTATATGGTTAAATATTATTTTTTATTTGACTGGTGTTTAACGCCATTCATAAGACTGTTACACTTATACGACGGTGACTGGCATTATAGTGGGAGGAAACCAGGCAATCTTGTTAAATGTGATAACATGTACATCGCCAGGTGGTTAAATGTCATAGCATATGTATCGTCCGGTTGTTAAATGTGATCCATGTACGTTGTCCGGTAGTTAAGTGTGATGGCATATATATCTCCAGGTAGTCAAATGTGACGGCATATATTGTCTGGTGGCTAAATCTGATGGCAGGTACATCGCCAGGTGGTTAAATGTCATAGCATGTATATCGCCCAGTTGTTAAATGTGATGGCATGTATATTGCCAGGTGGTTAAATGTGATGACATATGTATCGTCAGGTGGCTAAGTGTGATGGCATGTATATTGCCAGGTGGCTAAGTGTGATGGCATGTATATTGCCAGGTGGCTAAAAGTGATGACACGTTTATCGCCATTTGGTTAAACCCGAATGCATGTACATGGTGCTTATAGAGTCGGCCTGTGAGGGAAAGTTTATTGACTTAGACCTATTATTCTGACATTTCTGACTTTTCAAACCTCTTTGGCAATGCTGATTGTTTGGTACCGGAAATGGAAATTTTCACAGTTTATCTTAAGACAACATTTATGAGGTGCTCAAACCAGGTAACGCACCTGCCTCCTATCTGAAACAGAAGCTGGATCGAACTAACGACCATTAAGCAAAAGCTGATCGCCTACCACGAGAGTGGCGTTTCAGCACATTGTAATGCTTGACTCAGAGGATGTTATTTTGACGTCAAGTTTGCGTGTTGCCTCACCTACGTTAAATACAAGCCTTTCGTCTTGTGACTCTTCACAGCTTATTCTGTACCCCGTCGATGTCAGCTGGGTGGGTGGATCGCGCATGTCAATCAACAGAACTGCTGAGATCCGTGTGATGTTCTTCACAATGGCCGGAGTCCGGTGAAAAGGGGCGGGCGTCGTGGCTTAACACAACAACAAAAGTTTCGCACATTTATACGTAAACTCATGCATACTAAAATCGGAAGCCCAGACAAATTCTGGAATTCCACAGAGATATTAAAGCATATGATAAATATCTGGAGCATTATAAGACATAAACTTTGAAAGTATTTGCAGAGCTGATACTAGTTAACAGTATTTCTAGAAAGAGTTACATGCATATAGACTGAACGCGCAGGCAACAGACTGGGGTCAGTTTACCACCAAACGCGAGCCATTACGCCATCCGATTTCACATGTATCGCTGTGAATTTAAGCCAATGGTGGCTTCCTCTGCGGCCCTACGTAGGAAGGTCTCTGAGCAACCCGCAGATGGTTGTGGGTTTTCACTGGGCTCTGCCTGTATTCCTCCCACCATAATGCTGGTCGCCGTCGTGAAATATTTTTGAGTACGGCGTAAAAAACCAGTCAAATAAATAAATAATTAAATAAATAACCATGCGGAAGAATACTGGTGTTGCTTCTACTTTTTGGCATGGATGCTGACAGCGAAGCTAGAGTGATAGGCGCATCTGTACTTACCGGCACATTGTCTGATAGGTTTGATAAGGAGGAGGCTACTTGGCAACGATATGTCTTTGGAGAACTAATATCAATTTAATCAGTAGATGTGAATCCATAGGGATATCTGCATCATCTGCGCAATATCAATATAAACAGCACAAGTTTACCCCCGTTAAATCAACGTAATCAGTAAGCCCGCCATCCGAGAATATAAAGTCAATGTTACTAATTGTTGCAAGAGTAACGTCTGTGTAATTACAATTGGCTAATGTAGTGTCCACGTGATCAGCACGTGCTAATTTGGTGTCAACGTCATCAGCGCTAGCTCATTGGACATGTGTGAACAGTCATAACGAATGTGGTGTCAACGTAATCAGCGCTAAATCACTTTGTGTCCATGTAATCATCGCTAGTTCACTTGATGTCAATGTGATCATCGCTAGCTCTTTGGTGTCAATGTCATCAGTCATAACCAATGTCGTGTTAATGTGATCAGTCCTAACGAATACGGTGTCCATGTGATTAGTTCTAACGAATGTGGTGTTTATGTGATCAGCCCTGTCTAATGTTGTGTCAGTGTCATCAGTACTAACGAATGTGGTGTCCATGTGATCAGCTTTAACTAATGTAGTGTCCATGTGTTCAGTCCTAATGAATGTGGTGTCCATGTGATCACTCTTCACCAATATAGTGTCCATGTGTTCAGTGCTAAGGAATGCTGTGTTCATGTGTTCAGTCCTAACGAATGTAGTGTCCATGTGTTCAGTCCTAACGAATGTGGTTTCCATGTCACCAGTCTATACGAATATGGTATCCATGTGATCAGTGTAAACGAATATGGTGTCCATTTGATCAGTCTAAATGAATGTGGTGTCCATGTTATCAGGCTAACCGAATATGGTGTTCATGTGATCAGTCCCTAACGAATGTAGTGTCCATGTGTTCAGTCCTAACGAATGTGGTTTCCATGTCACCAGTCTATACGAATATGGTGTCCATTTGATCAGTCTAAATGAATGTGGTGTCTATGTGATCAGACTAACCGAATATGGTGTCCATGTGATCAGTCCCTAACGAATGTGGTGTATATGTGATCA